>NC_079213.1:96547918-96578202 GCF_029633865.1 Lampris incognitus | reverse complement strand
TAATTCATGATTTGGTCAAGTGCATAACTTGATGTCTTATTTATTTATCTATTTATCTATTTATTTATTTATTTATGGATTGATTTGTTTATTTATCTAATTATTTGTTTTCTTATGTCTTCAATGATGCATTATCATTTTTATTTTTGTTTCTTTCACAATTAAGATAAAGATATGTATCAAAAAGAAATGCTTACCGGGGCTTTTCTCTCTTTCTCTCCTTTTTTTCAATTTTACAATAAAAGTTACAAACTGGATGGTCTCCCTCTCGGACTTGACTTGTCAGTGTTGCGCGGCGTGCATACCCACAATGCAGAGAGACAGAGAGAGGGAGGGAGAGAGTGACAGAGAGAGAGGGAGGGAGGGAGAGAGGCAGAGAGCAAGAGAGAGAGATTCATCACTTTCGAAACCCATTTCTCAAGTTAGGAACTATAGAAATGATCCCTGAAAGAGAGAGAGGGAGGGAGGCAGAGAGGGGGGAGAGAGACAGACAGCGAGAGAGAGAGAGCAGGAGCGAGAGAGAGGGAGGGGGAGAAAGACACAGTGAAGGAGGGAGGGAGAGAGAGGTGTGTGTGTGGGGGGGGGTGTCTCTCAACCAAATCGCCCTCCCATGATGCATCTGTCCATGTCACAGGGACCTTGACTGTCCACACAAGTACAGATGTCGCGACCTTTCGCAGCCCGTCTGTCTCGGCCTGTTATCGACGTCTTATCACTGCTGAGGGATGAAACTGTGACCATCACTGATAAGAGCATGTGGCCCTTTGGCAGATAATCAAATTAAAAAGAGCTCATCACACCCGGCTTCAGCTTCTCCTCCGACATTTATTATGGGGGGGGGGGTAGTCATAGCACACATACAGTAGGGTTGCATATCAGACAGAAGGTCTACTTTGGGATTCACACTATCATAAAATGCTGCAAGCTTTAGGGGTGGGAAATGTACCTATTTCATACTCGTATGAAAACTCAATGGGGCAGTAGGTGGGATAATTTAGATTATCTGTCATCGTGGAGACTGAGGCCCGGCGCTTTGGCGGGGAGCTGGTCGCCATGCTGCGGGGAGGGGAGGAGGGGGGACACACGAAAGCTGCAACCGTGTATCTGAGCAAATGGGTAAACAAAACAAGTGTGTTTGGCAAATAAACATTAGATTTCTCAACAGGAAAGAATCTTGGATGATAAAATAACTGAGTTGGGGGAAAAAGAAAAAGCTCACCCTGTTTTTTGACAAGCAGGAAAATGTAATTGTACCTCAAGAGGAAGATTTGAAATTCTTATCGTCAAATTAACTTAACCACTACATTGTTTTGCTGCCAAAAAAACAACAACAATGATCACACACAAACACACACACACGATCTCTGTTATTGCCAACAATATTTGTTGGCAGCTGACCCCCGCCCCTGCCCCCCGCCCCCGCCCAACACACACCACGTAGAGACAAAATGATGCATATCTTGTTCATACATCATGAGCCCGTCTATATATAGCGACCAGAGCCGTATGGCCGGGACACAATATTCCCATTTTGAAGAGTGCAGACAGATATAAAAAAGGGGGATTGGGGTGGGGGGGTGGGGAAAAAAGTAGAACCACTGGCTCATGAAATAAATTGTCCCAATTACAATAAAGTGTGGCTCTTGGTCAGCGCGCGCGGCAGGCAGTTCATCTTTATTACAATCAGTTAATGAAAATCAATCCCCCTCCTGATAAACTCTTATCTCCACGGCCTTTGCGCCCCCCTTCGTGCGGGGAGATAATAAATTAGGGTAATATTGCCTTTGATGAGGGAGTGAATTGCAAATTATTGTAACTTTCCAAGATTTATGATGCAGATGCTTAATTTCCGAGCTGGGGTTTTTCGGGGCGTCGGGGTGCCAGGGGGCCATTTGTTAAAAGTTTGGTGACACGGAGTCGTTAATAGAAAATACACACTGAGACGACCAGGTGTTCTCCACCGTCCTCTACTGTTACAGTAGCAGTGGGGGGGAAAGACTCTGCTGATATGGCAGGAATTTCTGCACTGTAGGATGCATACGTCATTTTCCTCAGCGTTTAGATTTTATACCAGACCCTGTTTACGCTTGGTTTTAAAATGCGTTTTGGGCGACCGGATCACAAGTGGACAGCGAGACGCATCACCGTTTACACCTGTGTCTGTCACGCGTCTCCAAATGTGTCCTGCTGACCACTTGTGAACAGATTTCGTTACTTTTTTATTGCATTTTTCATTCATGTACAGATTAATTTCACAAAAAGAAACAGAACATAAAAAATAACAAGACAACAACACGGGGTAACATACAACAATCAACAAGGCATTAAACGCTCCAAAGAAGAAGAATTCGGTACGGCCTACGTCACTTCCGCTACAAGGCCAAAGGGCTTCAGTCAAGTGCCAGATTTGTTAACTAGCTGTGAAAACAATAGCTAATGTTTGAAGATGTTTCGAGCACTAATATACATGTACGGACTATTCCAACTGTTGAGACTGACAGGACTGATTCTTTTGCCTAAATGGAGGTTAGGCATCTCGTTTCACTTGTACTCCAACCACGTACACTCTCCCCCTCTCTCCATTTTTTTCAAAAGTTGGCGCAGCCGCTGGCGTGATTTTTTTTTCGCACCCGTTTTCCGGGAACTCTGCCTCTGATTGGCTAGTACTCGTTGCCTCCGTTGGTTAGGTTGGTTAAGGTTAGGGTTCGGGTGGGGTTAGAGATAGGGTTAGCCAATCAGAGATAGAGTAGAGGCGGGTCTTTCGGGAACCCAGGTGGGAAAAATAATGTAACGCTCCCGGGAAAACGGGTACGAAAAAAAAATCACGCGGCGCGCTGTTACCAAAACAACCGCCACGCCCTGCATTGTTGACGTATTTCCTGTTACGTCCTTGTCGGGGACGCATCAGGACGCATAAGCATTTACACTACAAAAGATATGTGGTCAAATGCGTCCCAGACCACCTCGGCAAGTGGTTCTAGTAACCGGTTCACAAAACGTTTTGGTGGTCGTGTACACTTGTATTTAGCGCTGCCCACTTGTGAGCCGATCGCAAAAAAACGCATTTTAAAACCAAGCGTGAACGGGGTGGAGAGGAAACACATCGAGAGAAAGAAACTCGGGAGGACGCAACGTGTTTACGAAAGTAGACCTGCCAATCATATGATGCTACCCCCCCCTCTCCTTCCCCCTCTCTATCACACCGTGCCATGCAGGAGCGTGTGGCTTGATATGTAGGTCAATAGTCATTCTGCAGCGAGGCGCTGGATGAGTTATGTCTAGTTGCTCGCTGTCACTCTGATTATTGAGGAGACACAGAGAGATTGAGTTGGTCAGGTATGAGGAGAGAGAGCCTGGGGTACGAGATAGCTGCGTAATCACTCCGTCTGGAAGGACGCGCACGCGCGGGGGGGGGGTCGCGCGCGCAACACCACTCCCCGGGGAGATGAGTAACTCGGTGCTCTTGTTCTGCAGCGCTGACCCGTGTAACGGAGTGGCAATGTATGTGTATGCTGAATGTCTTTTACTTGGCGCAACAATCAGGCTTCTGAGAGCATCATTAAGCAAAATGTTTTTGCATGGGTGGGTTGCGGAGGGTGGGTGGTGGTGGGGGGGGTGTCTTATGAGTCATGAATGCAAGGTGATTATACGAGGAACCAGTTAAATAATGCAAATACGAGCGCTGATGCTTTCGAGAACAGTTGAGTGAGTTTAAGACAATTGTGGGTGACCAAAGTCCCTCACATCGTTTCCGAATGTATACGTCTTAATACCTGGAGCAAGGGTGCCATTAAAATGCACGCTTGGATGGATTCCAACAGTGTTTTTAACCGGCCCTGTTCACAACACATACTGTTTGCAAAACAATCAAAAGCCGTGTGTGTGTGTGTGTGTGTGTGTGTGTGTGTGTGTGTGTGTGTGTGTGTGTGTGTGTGTGTGTGTGTGTGTGTGTGTGTGTGTGTGTGTGTGTGTGTGTGTGTGTGTTCTTCTATCCCGTTGCCTGCCAACACGGAGATCATAGGTTCGAATCCCCGTGTTACCTCCGGCTTGGTCGGGCGTCCCTACAGACACAATTGGCCGTGCGGACAAGAACACACATATCCAAACTAACACATACATCCAAACAAAACTGCCCAAGGGAACGAAGGCCTGCCTGGGTGACTGTCGGAACCGCCGGTCTGCATGGGCTAGCAGTTAGCTTAGCCTGCCCCCCCCCCGCGTCCTGTCAGACCCGTCGCCAGGGCTCAGTCTTCAGTGGGGCACCTGAACTGCATGAGGGGGCACGATTATTATTTAATATTTTTGATAATCCGATATGCTATTGTATTCGTGCAGCACTGACGCATACCAACTATACTGAGGTCGCGTACTAACCAAATTGGTCTCAAATGGATTTAATATGTCCCAATGTATCAGGCTTAAAATTATTCAAATGCAGTAAATTACGATTATAACGTTGAGGGAGCGGCAACAAAACTGACGCATTCCCAATGCAGACATTCACTGATTAGACAATTGGCACCAATCAGGCGCACTTACAAGGTTTTGTAAACAATTGGCTTCAGAAAATGAATATCTGCCTGGGCTGCAATAACTAAACGGGGGGATGTTGGCACCGCAATCAGTGCACTTGCAAATAAGATACAGTGTGACCGATACGATCATCACGTTAAACCATCAACAGCAAATACGACCAGCCTGAAGATATCCCATCAGTCCTTGTCATGTAAAGCAGTCAACACAGAGGTCATGTTATGCACACAGCACTAGACAATACAGCAGACCACATCTCTCGGTTCAAAACAGCACCACGGCGGATGCTGACGCGTTATTATATCATATCATGTCGTCATAATGTAAAGCAGTCAACACGGGGATATGCAAAGCACCAAACACATTTAACTAACATCACAAGTACAACGCAGCCGACCACTCTTAAAAAAACCACTACAGCGGGTGCTGACACACACGCACGCACACACGCACGCACGCACGCACACAATCTGAACTTACTCTGAATGGAGCGCCCTCGTCCTCCCAGTCTCAGGAAAGTTGAAGGCGGCGTTTCTGAGTGTTGAATCTTCTCATCAGAATATCCTTCTTCCATTCATCCCTGAACTTGTGAGTAAGATCCTTTTCAAAGGCAAGATGAGTAAGCTGGGCCTGGCGTTTGTGCAACGTACTACACCGATGGTCGGAGAAAACGTTTTTAAGGGTTGAAAAGGAGTTCTCACAGGTTGCGGTAGATGCCCCCAGATTTAGGGCAAGGGTATAAACTGAGATTACAGTGGGCATGGCCTGGAGTGCACAGTGGAACGTAAGGAGTATGTTGGCTATTGTCCATTTTCCATCTTTGGGGGGAATCGAGGTCTCCGTCATCTTCTTCACTAGGAACTCACGAGCCACAGCATGTTCCGATTCGACCATTTCAGTGCCAGCTAATCTCGGGAGAGGGGTTACCACCTTCGATGGATCCATGACATTCTCTTCGGCCTCTGGGTTCAAAGCAGCCTGCGCGCCAATGAGCTCGCTCCTGCGCTCTCCAAAACGCGCATCCATCTCTCCTTGTACAGCATCGATAACATCGTAAAATAATCTCATTAACTCAGCCTTTTCGCCTGTGTCGCTCTGTGGCTGTCCAACTGTTTCTTCGACTACAAATTCACAAAGGTTCTTGCTCAGTGTGCGTCTTCTCTTGCTTGGACAGTGGGGATCTGTCACAGGCACAGTTTCGGCAGTGGCTGGAGAGGGAGCGCAGAGGTCCCATAGTGCAGTAAACCCGTTCTCTGTGCGCAGTTTCTGTAAGCATTCGGATGCGCTGTTCACAAGTGTCACCGCAGTGAACAAGTCCATATTTTCGGCTTGTAGTAGTTTGTTTGGCGGCTCGAAAAGTGAAAAAACCTTCAGAACAAAGTGTGCAATAAAACGAAAGCTGGGTTGCGATATGGCACGAAGTAGCCCAGTAGCCTCGACCCGCACCTCAGCTCCGTGGCCCCGCGTGTTCTCCTCCACCTCGGTCAGTAATGTGGATATATTGGGGAAACTCGTCACCACAACATCGACAGTTGCCAAATGACCAGTCCATCTCTGGCCCAAGAGGCGTTTCAGGGTCTCGCCCTTGTATTGAATAGCGACGGTTGGCTTCCTGGTGAACTTGTACAGCATATTGCATACGCTGCAAAATTCCTCGACAGCCGCTTCACTGGACGTGGCATGAATCACCACCAAATGAAGTTGGTGATTAAAGCAATGGATACATGGTATGTCACGATCCAGTTTGTTTTGTAGCAATTTCTGCACGCCACCAAGTCCCCCAGACATTAGTGACGCGCCATCATAAACCTGACTCAGGATTTTGTTAGGGCTAAGTCCAGCCTTCGTGAGCTCATCGATGATCACGCCTGTTAATATGTCTCTGCATCCCCCTTCTCCGACGTGGCCATTACCAAGAGGCGCTCACATACCCCGTAGTTTTCCTCAACGAAACGGACGACTAAAGACTTTCTTGGCCTATAGGATCCCGTGTCCCATCTCCATTTATTGTGTGCCAACTATCCCCTACTTGTCTCACTGTACCATCTGTCACAACATCGCTCATCAACTCGATAATCTCGTTTTGTATCTGTGGGCTGGTATAGCGTGCATTATGTGGAATAGTTTAGTAATCTTTGCCAGTTCTGGATCTTTACGCATGGTGTACTGAACAGACACAAGGACAAAACCAGTAGTATCTCCACGTAAGGGCAATTGATTCACCACTAAAAACTCGAGCATATCAGTTATGTCTGACATGTAATATCTGTGGCGTGCCAATTGTTCTGAATTTACGACAGTGGAAATCTCTGTCCCTGTCTCTCTACGTTTTTCCGACTCCCTCCACGTTGCTCCACAGGCTAAATGCTGTTTTGAAGCTGCGTGCTTATTTAAACCCTTGGCATGTTTCCAGCCATTAAATCCCCTAACGGAGAAGGTTGCATCGGATGAAACCGATTTGAATTTCCTGCACGGATAGCAAAACGCTGAGTCGTTTTCACTGAGTACTGCAGCCAGTCCCTATTCCTATACCTGCTCGAGGAGAATGGACGTTTTTTGTTTGTTTTGTTTTTGTTTTTTTTCACCAAACATTTTGGCTGGATATTTGTTCAACACAACTTGTTTAGGCTTGTCCGCGCCAAGGTCAGCCACCGAATCCAACAGGCAGCTGTGGTCCAAATACTGTTCCTGCGGTTGCAGCAGCAAGGCTAGTAGTTGGGCTAGTCTCAGATCCATGGCAGCCGCTGCTGGCGCTAGGCGGCATTCCGGCGGCGCCATCTCCGCCGGCATCAACAACAAGGGGCTTGGGTGCAGTGTCCGATTTGAAGACGGAATCTGATTCCTCCAATATAACGTTAGAAGAGTTGGAAGAGACTGACGATTTAAACCATTTACGAATGTCCATTCTTGAGCAAATAGCAAAAGCAACCCTACTGGGAAAAGCTGCTCGGCTAGCTCGGCTCCACTCCCAACGGAAATCGCGCGGTAGCCGCTACAGCGCGTAACTTCCTTTTTCAGTACGGTGGCCGGCCAGAGACAGGCTGTCGCTCGCATAACAGAACCCAGTCGATCAAAACACACCATTAATTCTCTGTTTTAATGTCTTATTTTATAAGAATATAAAGTTAGTTTTTTCTATTTTTAACAGAAAATAATATAGCCGAATTAATAAACTTATTCAACTAGTCCACTAGTGGAGGCGGGCACGGCCCCCTAAGACCCTCCCATGGCGACGGGTCTGGACCGCCCTCGGCGTTTCCTCCACGGGCGCAGCTCCAGGCAGGGGTCCGGTGGTCCCCGAGCCCACCGGATGAGGCAGACGAAGCTCTCCCAGCCGATCCAGCGCCAGCTCTCCCAGCCAGACACCTCCGACACACCTCCCCGCACGCCTCACGGTGACATCAGAAACACCACAGTCAACGCCAGGTGAGGCCGCCGCCAGACCGGCCTCGGTGTTATCGGAACTGCCGGTCTGCATGGGCTAGCAGTTAGTTTAGCCTGCCCCGCTCCCCGAGCCGACCCAGCGCCAGCTCTCCCAGCCATCAAACGAAGACAAAACTTAGAGGCAGACGTGAACAAAGACGGTACTGGGTGAGGCCGCTGCAAACGTGAATTCGCGCAGCCAAATAAGTAATCCAGCTGTTTATTCTTCCGATCTCCTTCCTTTATACGGGGTATAACTTGAATAACAATGTCAAAGAAATTTCAAGCGCTGTGATGCTGAAAGACTTGGGGCAGATATCCAGAATGCTTGACCTTGTTGTTATACAAAAGTCTATCCTTATCACGAGCACCTCATTTAGGCTCGAGGAACACCTTGTATTAAGACAGCCATCAATCTAGCTATTATCAATCAAGGAGAGGACTCACACACCTCTATCTATTTATCTTGCCAAGTGCTCTATTAATATCAAATTAATTTCTCCACTGAGAGTATCAATCACTCAAGGAGGTTTTTTCTCTCATCTCATTAGCTTGGTAATTGTCCTTGTTTACAGGGGAACGGTAGGCAATCTATACAGACTGAGAAATTGTCCTGCAAATGGGTGGCGTGCATCCCCCCTGTTCGTGCACATACCGGGGTCCTGTCTGGTCTCATTGAGCCTGTGCCACTGTTTTAAAAGTACCCTTCCTCAATGATTTGGGAATGGTGAGAGAAAAACAGGTTTTGAAAATCAACCTTGAGAAGTGAAAGAAGTTTTACCTTTATCTAATTCATAACTCGGAATGTCAAAAAAAAAAAACTCGAGCCCTTTGCAGGTTCATGACCTGCACTCACTCTGGAGTTATACATGGCTGTTAGTTGATAGTTGCTGGGGCCGTCAGGTGACTGTATCTTAAATAATGATATTGTATCGAATTCGGGGGGCAGCCGGGAACCGCCGCAGCCGGGACGCGAACCCGGATCCTGCACCACGGGCGACTACGTTAACCAGTCGACTAAAGGGTCCGACCCCTTAGCCAAGGGCTAGTGAGTCTAGTCATCCGTGGTCGTTCCATTACCCCCCTCCTTCCGGAAGCGCGTCAGCATACCAGCTCCCTTACGCCTCTGGGCGCACGCGCTTCCGATGGCCTCATGGTCTCACCATCCGACGTCTGATACCAATGTAATAATAATAATAATAATAATAATAATCAGACTTATATAGCGCCTTTCTAAGACTCAAAGTCGCTTTACAATAAACAGGTTGAAACAAAACAGTAGATAAACAACACAACATAGAAGGGTGGATGTGAAGGGGGGGGGCTACGAGAGGGAGAAGCGGCAGCCACGACGCCAGCAGTACTCTCCGACTTAAACAGATACAAAAGGGCAAGAAAAAAAAACGAAAGCACTGTGGACGCTGTTTTTCTGTAGGGGTTTACTCCCGTAGCCTATTCCTCCCCCGAGGGATCCACTAGGTAGTGGCACTATTTAACCCATAGCTGGGGGCTGGTTCGTGGGCATCAGGGAATATCCACACACCGGTGGGCCTGCGTACCGCACGTCTAGGGGCCAGACCTCCTCCGAGTCCCTTGTATTTCAGCCAGGATTCAAGGTGTACCCAGTTACCGTGTGTCGCCACGAGGAGGCGCTACATAGGGCTCGCTGTTGGAGAGGCTATGTACTGGCAGGGAGAGACTTACGTGCCCGGCTCTCCTGTTCGCATTTCTGCTAGCCAGCGGTGAAGGCTGAGCGTGAGACGTGAAAAGCACAGAACACTACACCAACACACTAGACGCCTCACAACAACCCCACTTCTTACACAAGAATGTCAGACACAATGTAGCAGCCGGGACGCGAACCCGGGTCTCCCACACCACGGGCGACTACGATAACCAGTCGACTAAAGGACCCGACCCGTTAGCCAAGGGCTAGTGAGTCTAGTCATCCGTGGTCGTTACAAAATGAATCAAGATAAGGCCTGGTGCTCCGGAGCTTTACTTAACACGGACGGGCAAATGGACACGCATGCAGTTTACAGCATAAATGTATGGTACGAAAAATGATGAGACCGGTTCAAGGAAGGGTTTCGACATCGTAATGCCGAGACGGTCCGTCGAGAAACACACAGCCATTAAAGGGCTCAGCCGATGCCATATACCCATCCGTGTGTTAGCCAGCAGTCTTCCTGTCCTGCGCTGCCTCCCCAAGACAAAATTACAAGTGACAGCGACAGCTTTTACCGTCGTTCCACAATTACCTCCCTCCCTCTCTCTCCCTCTCTCCCTCTCCCTCTCTCCCTCTCCCCTCCTCTTGATATTGGGAGTGAGTGTGATGAAGCACAGTCACCCACAGAAGACTTGATTTAGGCCATCTGGCATGTGCTAAGCCGGTAATGATAAAAGTGGGTAAAAATGGTGACAGATTTCATCACTGTCATCACCCATCTCCCAAACCACGTGGCTAACGCTAAAGTCTCTAATTTGAGAGAGGAGATACAAAAAGTGAGCGAATGAATAAGTGAGCTAGTAAGTGAGTGGGGAGGAGATTAAGTGAGCGGGCAATTGGGTGCGAATAAATTTGAGAGTAAATGAGTGCAATTGAGAGACAATAATAATAGTGATTTTTATTTGTATAGCAACTCTATAACAATATAATAGGATGCTTCACAATAAAAGAGAACGAGGAAACAAGTGATGAAAACAATAAATCAATCAATCAAACATCCATCCATCCATTATGTGAACCGCTTATCCTGCTGTCAGGGTCGCGAGGATGCTGGAGCCTATCCCAGCAGTCATTGGGTGGCAGGCGGGGAGACACCCTGGACAGGCCGCCAGGCCATCACAGGGATGTATATAGCATTTCCCCCCCCCCGAAACCATCGATGGTGTTGTTATAAGTGCCCAACTAATGAGGAGCGGAATATCAACACAGATGCAGGACATTTTTTTAATACATTGCAGTACAGGCCTATTTCATGCGTCGCGCACTGTACTGCAATTTATTAAAGAAAAATTCCTGCATCTGTATTGATATATGTGTGTGTGTGTGTGGGGGGGCTTGCAGTATTTTTGGGCTAATGATGTCATCTAGACATATTCTGTTTACAAGTGTATAATGAATTGTGATAGTCAAGACGAGATGTGATAAAAACATAAATGACTGCTTCCAGGACCTTGACAGATAAAAAGGATATAATCTTAGAAATTTGCTGAAATTATTAAGACTGGTACTGAAGAACTATTTTTTAGATCTTTACACAAATTCCATTTATTTCCAAAAATGGTGGCTATATTTCGGAAACTTGATGAAACATTAGATGACAGTTTGTGTTGAGTTTACTGTGTTCAAGGTATTTGGACCAATGACAATTGTACATTTTATGATATTCATTTTCAAGTCAGCAAGGCTTTCTTAAAGAGCATCTAAATGATTCATGTTGTGACAGAATGAAAAGTAGAGCTGGGTGTCATCCACATAAAATTGGAAGCCAACTTTATGGCTGTGCATAATATGCCCCAGAGGTAATGTAAATAGTAGAACATAAAAATGGACCAAGAGCAGACCCCTGGGGTACTCCACAGGTCATACACTACATGGCCAAAAGTGTGTGGACACCCCTTCTAATTACTGTGTTTGGCTTTTTCCAGCCACACCCTTTGCTAACAAGTGCATAAAATCAAGCATACAGCATGCAGTCTCCATAGACAAACATTGGCAGTAGAATGGATTAGACAAACACTGGCAGTAGAATGGACTTACAACATGGCTCTGCCATAGGATGCCACCTTTCCAACAAGTCAGTTCATCAAATTTCTGCCCTGTTATATCTGCCCCGGTCAACTGTAAATCTGTTATTGTGAAGTGGAAACGTCTCGGAGCAACAACAGCTCAGCCGTGAAGCAGTAGGCCACACATGACGACAGAACGGGACTGCTGAGTGCTGAAGTGCATAAAATCTTCTGTCCTTGGCCACAACACTCACTACTGAGTTCCAAACTGCCTCTGGAAGCTATGTCGGTGCAAAAAGTGTTGGTCAGTATTTTCATGAACCTGGTTTCAATTGCTGAGCAGCCACACACAAGCCTAAGATCATCATGCACAATGCCAAGTGTCGGGTGGTGTTGTGTATTGGACTCTGGAGCAGTGTAAACATGTTCTCTGGAGTGATGAATCACACTTCACTATCTGTCAGTCTGACAGATGAATCTGAGTTTTGCGGATGCCAGAAGAACACTACCTGCCCGAATGACTAGTGCCAAGTTTGGTGGAGGAGGAAAATTGGCCTGGGGCTTACTTCCAGTGAAGGGAAATCTTAATGCTACAGCATTCAATGATACTCTAGAGCAGTGGTATTCAATTATGTGCCATGGAGGTCCAATTATGTGGCATGGTGCACATAGACCTTCAAGGCACATAATTGAATACCACTGCTCTAGAGAATTGTGTGCTTCCAACTTTGGGGCAACAGCTTGGGAAAGGCCCTCTCCTGTTTCAGCATAAAAATTCCCCTGTGCACAAAGCAAAGTCCATAAACACATGGTTTGCCAAGTTTGGTGTGGAAGAAATTGACTGGCCAGCACAGAGCCCTGACCTTAACCCCATCCAACACCTTTGGGATGAATTTGAACGCTGACTGTGAGCCAGGCCTTCAGCTCAACATCAGAGCCTGACCTCACTGATGCTCTTGTGGCTGAATGGGAGCAAAATTCTGCAACCATGTTCCAAAATCTAGTGGAAAACCTTGCCAGGAGAGTGGATGCTATTATAGCAGCAAAAGGGGTCCAACTCCATGTTAATGCTCATGGTTTTGGAATGAGATGTTCATCAAGTACATAAGGGTGTGATGTTTGGCTGTCTGCATACTTTTGGCCGTGTAGTGTACAATGCAGATGTTCTGGAATCACAAATAGCTACAGTGAAATTCCTGTCTTGCAGAAAAAGATAAAATCAAATTTAAAAGAGAACTAGCAATGCTCACCCATTGTTTAAGATGTTCAATTTAAATCAGCAAATCCACAGTGTCAAATGCAGTGCTGAAGTCTAAAAAGAAATAAAACAGAGGAGTGGTCAGTGGCTATAAATGAATCATAACTTTAAGAGGTAAAGTGTCTGTGCTATGACACGCTATACCAGACAGAAACTACTCAAAGAGACCATTCCCTTTCTAAAAGTAATAATTTTATTGGCTCAATAATTCTTTTTCTGGTTCCTTAGCCAGAAAAGGAAGTTTTGAAAATGTGTTTAAATTTGTTTTTTAAGAACAATTGGATTTAAAGAGGGCTTCATAAGGAGATACTGAACAATATCTTTTTTAAATTATGTAGGGCCAGTGCCAGTCACTAATGAGCTAATTATAATGGATAATGAATGGGGACAAACTAATTTAAAGACTTCTTTAAAGAAAGGAGTTGGCAGTGTTTCAAGAGGATAGGAAACCTTCATCTTGGCTGTAGCTGCAGCTAAATACTAAGCAGAAATAGGGTACGGCACGGTAGTAATCGCAGTGCCTGAACCAGAGGGGTAATGCATTTTCTTATTGTGAGCACATTATCGATAAAGTGGTTTTAAAAGCTCTTTTCTGCAAACAAACAAAAAATATAGAAGTTTCAATGGAGCCACAAGGGGGACATGTGGTACCGCTGATTATATCAGAAAGCGCCATAGAGTTGTGTCCGTTGTTGACCTCAGAAAAATAAACAGCCATAGCACTTTCAGCTTCTGCATTATAACATCTCCTAAGATCCATTATATGTCAAGACCAACAACGGGGTTTGTGCCAATCCATCTTACACTGTTTTGTGGCAGTCTCTCTTTCTTTTTTTCTTATTTAGTCAAGGCTGAGTGATATTTTATACTTTTTTAAGTGCAGGGGGTTCAAGTTGGTCCAATAATTTTGATATAAGTCTTCTGATTTTCAAAAGGTCATGAGTATTTGCCGAGAGACAGATCTGGGAGGCAGAGGAGACAAAGGCTTAAGAAAACTTCACGACACAAGCGGTGTTAGAAATGTGAGCGCTTGTCAGGTTATGTTTACTGCTGGTGGCATTTGTGAACATAGTGGGAAACATAATACAGTGGCCCCTACATCTCCACACAAACATTGTCAAATGATTTGAGAGAACCAGATCTCGGTTGTGGCTTTAAATATATGCCGGTTAGAGGCGTCCGGGTGACGTGGTGGTCTGTTCCGTTGCCTACCAACATGGGGATTGCCGGTTCGAGTCCTTGGTTGGGTGTCCCCACAGACACAATTGGCCGTGCCTGCAGGTGGGAAGCTAGCTGTAGGTATGTGTCCTGGTCGCTGCACTAGCGCCTCCTCTGGTCAGTCGGGGCCCCTGTTCGCGGGGGGACTGGAGGGAATAGCATGACCCTCCCATGTGCTACGTCCCCCTGGCGAAACTCCTCACTGTCAGGTGAAAAGAAGCAGCTGGCGACTCCACATGTATTGGAGGAGGCATGTGGTAGTCTGCAGCCCTCCCTGGATCAGCAGAGGGGGTGAAACAGTGATCAGGACGGCTCAGAAGAGTGGGGTAATTGGCCGGATACAACTGGGGAGAAAAGGGGGGGGGGGATTATACCGGATAAAAGATTCTGTAACATTGAAAACCTCAGCGTATCAAAAATATTCGCTGAAGTTGGCCAACATTAGAACATGGTCACGTTTAGCCGTAAAGATTGAGAGCAGCTCAGAGAAATTCACTAGGAAATCCAGCAGTGGGTTTAGGCAGCCTATAGGCTAAAACACACATTCAGAAATACCCTGTATGAGGTGAACCAATATTTAAAAGATGTGCAAGATTCAAAAGAAATGCCAGAGTATTTGAATTACTGTTAATCCACCCCCACGGCCCGTTAATCTAGACTTGTTAAAGTGGAAAGCAGCCCCGGGGAGCTTCTCTAAGGTAGAAGCAATAAAATCATGACAAATTACAAGAGTTGACTGGAGTAGTCCCATCATTTTTTTGTGGTTTTAACTAATTGAAAATATTAATAAAAGATAACACATCCTCACAGCACACCATTTCTCACATCAGGCCCCTGGTCAGTTTTACCAAAATATTCGAGCCAACAATTCACAGCAGATTCAGCTGTCAATAGAGTCCTCATAGGCCCGGTGTGAGAACCTCGATTCAAGCGATCGTTTCGTCCCATGTGGAAGAAAGGCCTCGCCTCGAATCGGTGAAATTGCCAGGGAACTGATTTCATCCCTGCCTCTACCGCAACATACAAAGCTGGGCACATATAACACGATCTTTTTGTCATTTACGGGTGACTGTAAGCTGATTTTAACCACAGCCCAAATCTTTTGTTTGTTGTCCTCGGGCTTTCTGTAAGAGAAGTGTAATGCAACCAGCTCAACCCTGAGCAAACATTTACTGGGAGCAAGCTGTGGGTCCTTCTTGCTACACGGCTCGCATCAACGCTCATGGCCCAAGGACAGTATCAGAGCATGACTAGTCTTCTAAACACAGATTCATGAAACGCCACCATTATCAAGTCTAAAGGCAAAGTCTCATAGGCAACAGAAGAATTCAGAGTCATGGTACAGAGGGCCATGCAAAGTGATCCACAACCTTCCAGCATAAGTGCTGTAATTTATAGCAAAACTAACTATAACACGCTTATACAATTTGGGCCCACTCAACACAACGCCGGTTGTATCAATAATCAACTTCACATGACACATGGTGGTGAAAAAAGTGCAAAAATGAACCAACACGAGGCTTAGTTCGGAGTGTCCAACACTTTTTAATACAGAAAATTACAGATGTGGTACAACACATATTAGTTTCCCTCTTATACAAGAACTCAGAATAACCTAAGTAATCACAAAAAATGTAAAACATTACTGTTAAAACATCTATACACAGGCAAATGTACACAATATATAAACACATATATACAGTCTTTCAATATATTATTATATAGAGATTTTGTTTTCTTTAAAAGCCTGGAAGCCAAGCAGCTTGAAGAAGGAGTGTTTGACTAAACCAACAGAGATATCAAAACTTGGATGGCGTATAGACACTTATGACCTACGTCACGCATAGTATGCGCGCACATTTTGGCAGCAAAAGAGGCAACTTCTCCATCTCCAATCAATGCAGAGTGCAAGAGGATTTTTGATCGATTGATATTTACATTTTTAAAATGTCATCTTGTTGTGTCGTGGGTTGCCAGAACAGGTCTAAAAATAAAAAAACTGATCTCATTTACATAACTACCTCCCCTTGCTGTAACACCTTAAAATAAGCTCAGATGCATCCAATTTCCCTGAGAGATCACGGCTGATTTTATTCTGAAATAATCAGACTCACTACAGTTAACTTAAAAGTTAATTTCTTGAGGTAGCATTCGCGATCTTTCGGATTAAGCAACTGTAGGTATGACCGTACTTCCGCCATTTTTTGCTGCCAAAACGCGCGCGCATACTAAATCACGTGATCACTGTTTACCAACTGTAAAAGGGTCTATTGTCGAGCATGTCACACCAAAACATCCGTGTTTTCTGGATAGGTAGTATTTACGTATAGTTGTTGGCTCCTGTGTACAAAATACATCAATTTCAGAAAATAACTGATTCAAACAGAACTTGGGAGTGTTACAAACCATTAAGTGCCGAATGATACTATTGAAATATACAGGATCTAATAACCGAAGAGAAATATGCACTGAAATCAAGATCACTTTCAACCAATGCAACTCAATACACGGAGAAATCATGAGCTTTTGAGGTTATCCACAGTCATGAGGCTGGAAAAAAAGGAAATTATTTACAAAAAAAATCATTCTGACAAGCTGCATTTATCTCAGCACAATAACATCTGGAGTTTCACATTTTTCAAAGATTCCTTTTAATCATTTCAATCCAATTTTCAGGATGTGTGTGTTGAAACAGAGTGAGCAGTACATACGTAACCCCCTTAACCACGTGCTTGTGTGCATTCAGGCTTTACTCAAATGCAGCGGCAAATGCGAGAGTCTGCAGAAACTGTAAAGAGGCAACAATGGCCTCTTAAATGAGTGCTAAATCCTTCAAATATTGTCAACAGGAAAAACAACAGGGGAAAAAAATATATGTATATATAAAAATGTCTGTGCTCTAGGCACTCATTCCTCAAGCTGGTAATGCTTCCACTTTGATTTGATTCCTGTTATTTATTTATTTTTTTATGAAAGCAGCAGAATGAGAAGGAGGAGTGAGATCAGGGAGGGGGTGGTGGACACTGCTGTGCCCAACGTTTGCGATGTGCCCCGATTGGAAAGGCGAGGAGTCCTTGGGGAATTCTGCTTCAGTTTACTGGGAGGCAGCGCTTTGAGGTCTTCCAGAGCGCCATAGGCTGCCATGGAGAACTCCGGATCTCCTGTGGTCAGCAAGTCAAACACGCAGGACTGGAAGTACACATCTTCCACCTGCAGAGTGTCTCTGCACTTGGCAGTGGCCCGCTCCACTGTGTAGATCTGGTGCGGGGGAAGCAGGGGGGCTAGTGCGGTGTTGCTGCCCTGCCCGGAACCCGGCGGGCGTGGCTGCTGGCTCTGACGGCCTAGCATGTGCTCCTTGATGAGCTCGTTGCGCGGGCAGCCGTGCAGGCAGAGCTGCAGCCCGCCGTTCTCTTCCGAGAAGTCCAAAGTGTCTTCGGGCATGCGGATGGCAAAGGTCAGGTAGTGGCCAACGCGCCTCACAATAATGGAGGTGCCGATGTAGCGAGCTTGGATCCTCACCTGCCGGCCCACTCCGGAGCTTCCCCGCTCCACAATCATCAGGCTCCTGCTTTCGCCGCCGGTGCGTGTCCCATCCTGAAAGGCTGAGGGCAGGTCCTCAGTGGTGGCCTGGTACACCTTTTGATCCGTACAGCCGTGGTATGACTTGAAGATTACCGTGATCTAAAAAAGAGATGAGGGGAAAAATAAGATTCACTACACAAATGAAGCTCCAAAACATCATATTCTCATTTAGAAATTGAATAACCCCCTTAAAAAAAAAAAGTAGTGATACCACTTTTTGCCACAGTGTGGCAGTAGGAAACCAATATTCCAACCAGATGGGGGAGGTGCCATTATATTTGAAAGTTAGTAGGCGTTCATAATTTTAAAGCCAATATCTGTTTGTTTGGGGTTTTTTTTTTTACATTACACCGACAGTGATTTACTCCATGGTGCAATCGGATGGCAACAAACCCATACAGAAAGAAGACCATTCAGAAGAAAGCAGCAAATGGTCTATCTAAACGCATCAAGCAAACAAATAAATGTCAAATCAACCACAATGCTGCCACAAATGTGTGGTCCAACAATCACCTGTCCAACCTTATCTACAACAAATTGCTAATAATGCCATAAATGACGGCAATAACTCTGGCATTTTCCTTGAGTGCAGGATCAAACACAGAGACGACTGTCTCCACGCTTCATGACTCCATAAATCTCTGGTATGTTTCGCTACACCGGCAGTGTTCAGTACCTGCTCAATGACTGACTTCAATTTGTTATTCACGTTAAGATTTGAAAAGTCAGGGCCTAGGCCTCTTATTTTTTTCAAAGCTACTTGACAAAGAGGTGGTTGTGGTTAAGTTTACAGTTACGGGGATACTGTATTTTGATGGATGATTTCCTGTCCCATGTCTGACAGCTGAAAACAGGCCCGATTCAACAGGGTACTGGCGCGGACGTATCCAGACTACAGCTTTGCATTACGCTCTCCACCCAATACACACTGGAAATTCCTTTTAAATGGTTTGTTCTGCCATCCCTGATGTGGAGCAGACTTCAAAGCAACTGTTTACAATGTTGCGCAGTTTGTTTTTGTGTGGCTGAGCACATTTCTTTATCTTCCTATGGGTACGGGTGAAAGATAAACCCAAGTTTAGCAAAGTCCCAAACATCATTGATAAGAGTGATGGGGGGGGGGGGAGATACTGATTAATGACTTTTTTGAAGAAAGTACTTATGACACAAATGTCAAAACAAGCCTCTCAGAATTTCATGACATTCGAGTCTGCACTGGACTTTATATACAAAACGTAAGATTGAGATGATGATGGTTTCAAAAACAGCAGGATTAGAAAGAACCTCTTGCTGCCGTCCAATTATTCTTCTGTTTTTCCACATTATTCCATATTTACATAAAAACGCGTCCAGTTAATTATTTGACCAAAGGGGTGAAAAAAACATTCCAGATCACAGCAGTGGAGGGAAATGTTTGAGTGAGCGTTAATCACTACCATATGACCACCCATGTGTTAAAGGTAGAGCGCTCAAGCATGTCTGTGATTCAACACCAAAGGACTCGCTCCTCTCCCCTCCCTGTAGATCTGAGGGAGCTGTAAGACAAGAGGAATGCTAGAGGCTGCAGAGGCACCAGGGCTGACAATTAAGTGCAAGTGTTTTAATATTTTTGACTTGATTTAAACTGCTGTTAGGATTAAAGAAAAAAAAGAGGTGCTCATGTGGCCTACATAAGCTGAGTTAGAACACAAGTCCAATTCTAGAGACTCTAGAGACAGTATTTTCATTGCTAGGATGGGCATAAACAACTGAAATGAGAAGTGAAAGTCAAGAGCCTGCCATGAACTACTAAAAAAAAAACCAAAAAAAACACGCCTTGCTCTGGCACCCAGCTCAGGGGCTGAATTCTTTACCTTGCTGGTCGCTGTGGCGCTGGAGCCTTGGACAACCGGCACATTGGTCACCTGCACTGACAAGTAGCGGTTATCGATCAGAGGCCACGCCCCTTCCACCTTGCAGGTCTGAAACTCGTCGCGAAAAGTCCGCAGGTGGGGGTCTCCAAATAATCCACAGTGGGCATATTTCTTCTGCTGGACAGCTGGCCCCGATGCCATTACCCGACTTTCGTAGTCGCACAGCTCAGAGACGATGGGTCGGGACGTACTGGGGGCCTTGGCAGAGGAGGTGGGCCCATCACTGGAGCAGTTGTACTGGGAGAAGAGCTCCTTAATGCGAAAGACAGCCGAGTGGTACACCAGGTCACCCCTACAGCTGCGTGCTGTGCGTCTAGTGCACAGGGCGTAGGCCCGCAGCGCAATACAGTAATCCACGTCTGGCGGCACCTCCTCCTGTAGACCACTAGAGGGCGAGGTAGAGGTCACGTACTCCGCATTGCAGCGCTGAATTCGACACTGCTGGCAGTGAGCTGAAAAGCAGAAGGAATAGATTATCAGTACTACAGGAGAAGAAAAAAACTAGGGTAGATAGGACTTAAAATCCCCCCCTTGAACTTTTTGTGACAACTTCACAATTAGCAAAGATCATGCATACTCTAAAGTTGCTTAAGTTTTATTCCACTGCATAAAACCCCGAATGTTTATCTGTACAAAACCTGTTGTGGACACCTTTTAAGACACTTATACCTTTACTCTCTCAAGAATAAGATTCAGAACCCCTGAACAGTGAATGAAGCGGTGCAGGCAAGTGTTTCCACTATCAAGTTTACCTCAATCAAGAGAGCCATTAAAACCCAAATAGGTGAGCCCACATGACCATGATCCCATACTCAACGACAGAGTTAAGAATAAGTCAAAACTTATTTCCCCCGACTAGCCCTCGCAGAAATAACACACAGCTTCACAGCAGGAGGAAACCAACCTGTGTAGTTTGCTTAAGGGTGTTGAATGTGGTTTGGCCGTTTCTGAGCCAATAGAAGTCCATTAAGCTACACTACATGCTATGGCACAGTCTGGCAAGGCATACAGGGATAGTTGACTTCAGACCCAAGAGAAACATCACAAAGAGCAACACTTGTTCAGCAACTAAGGGTCAAAACAGAACAGCTGGCTTTATGGGCTGGGGGGCGCACCAAAATTTTTGGCTTCCTGTGACGTCGCCGGTCACGTTTATTTTCTTGAAAAATACTGTCTAGTTGCATTGAGGGATAAAAAGTGATGAGTCATTTCAGCGACGTCCCGTACTGAAAATAGAGTACAACAAAATATTAACCTTCTCTGTGTGTGGATTATATCTGCTTATTCAAATCACAAGAACTAATGGTAAACATTGGGTGGCATCCGCACACATGACGAGACTGGGCTAGGGGAAACTATTTTTGAGTTTATCTCAATGGTCCATCTACTCAGATCTCTTGTAACAGTATGGACACAGAGTTAGTCAAGAGATGTACATCTGCTCCCACGTAAATATTTCACACCGTCTCATGCCCCTCACATGCACCCCTCACATGCACCCGAGATGCAGCTGTGGCTGCATCTCGGGTGCGTGGCCTATAATGAATTTCTCTCACAGTCACTGGACTCAAACATACGCCTTTAAAAAAATGAGATGGAGTGTGAAAGGTCACGTCGGAGGCATTCTACACCCCTCTTCTGAATTCCACCATGCCTCCCCCATCTAGTGGTGAGGTCACTGAAGTCTGCTTTGACTTGACACTTTCTGACAATCAGTGCCTATGGACCCATCAACAACCATGCATCTGTGCAAAGGGTCTTTATGTTCTGCCACTTAGTGAGCCGCAAGCAAACATGAAAACTAAAGAAAGGTGGAAAGTCAAACAGCCCACCCAAAAATAAGAGTGGCATCAGCATATTACAATGTTTCACAGTAGGATGGAGCATATATGTTGAATTTTGCTAAGGCTTCGTAAATACAGAAGAAAAAATAAAACGGGCAGTTTCCCAATTAAAGATTGTCTGAAAGTTGACAACTCCTCCACGTAAAAAAGGCAGAGCTAGCTGCAGCCAGGACCAGCTTGAAACGCTTAGAAAAGCTGGCTCGAAAGACATTTATACCGTTTCTAATTCAACTCCATCAGTATTATTATCCAAGTTGGGGGCAAGTTGTTAGAGGAAATGCCGAGATGGAAGAGTAGCTAAGTTAAACAACTCGTTTTGCCCAGTTTGATAATAAATGATCAATAATGTGGTTAACTCCCTGGGGTCAGATCTGCCAGACCTTTTGCGCCCTGCAAAGTGGCTTTATTTGTCCGATGTATTTTTATAATTACGATGTAGAGCGTTTCAACCCCAAGTTTAACAACTTACAATCAACTCTTTGCAACGTGGGGAAAAAAAGAGACTTCTATCTTATGTTGTCTCCCAATAGTGGTTGTGTTCAATTGCACTAGCTTGATTAAAAACTAATAACATATAAACCCGACGCTGGCGTTCATTTCGCTGACAGACCAAAAGCACCGCGCGACCAACGCGCTCAGAGGCCGAGAAGTCGGGACAACATGCATGGTAGCCAACAAATGAAGCATGAATGAGGGAACAAAAACACCCGTCGACGACTTCACCTCCAGAACTACAAAACAACGCCGGGACTCGACCAGCAGCTCTAAACAACGACAGAAACCGCGTCGCGTTTGTCCCCCCCCCCCCCGTTATTTAAACCGCATTTTCCGTGAAAACAACGTGCTTCGGTTTCCTTCGGGATGTGTACGACGCGAGAGGCTCCATCATGCTATCTATGTATGCTAGCTGGGAGCGTTACCCTCAACTTTACGCAACTTCGCAGATTTGAAAAAAAAGTATTCGCAGCAACACGTGATGATCGTTGGTAGTTTTATGAAAACGATGTTTAAAAAAAGGGGTATTTTGTCGCACAAGACCGTTGGTTTTTCCACATAACCGCCTTGTTAAGTGACACGTTAATCGCTAGCTCTACTTAGTTGTTGCGGATGTGATTCCTCGGGATACAACGTTCGTCTCCACACCGGGTGGGATACTTTGACCAACAGTGATTTTTTTCCCCCACATTGGTAGAAAAAAAACACACACACAAAACTCAACAATCACAAACACTTTTGCTTGAATCCCTTTGTACTCACGGGGAGATGTTCAAAGTTAACTTTTCAACAACAACACACACCACAACTAAAGTTTTCACCCCCCCCCCGACCTCCGCTCCGGGGTGCGGGTAAATTGTTTGCTTTTGTGGGGGGTGGGGGGTTTCTGCATGCACAGAATCAAAATGTCTTACCTGGTCGAAACAGCAACGAGAGTAAAACCATGGTCAGAGTTATACAGTTCCAAAGCCGCCGCTTAGCCGAGTTTTGAGGTCCGCTTCTCCCCATACCAGTCCATTCAGTTAGAATGGAGCTGCTCCACTGCTGCTCATCGACGCCGTGGCTGCGGGGAAATCGGAGAGAAATTCGTCTCCCGTCCCAAAGCGCTGTCATTCAAAAAGAGGCCCCGTCGGCAGGGCGGCTCTCCGGGGGGAGGGACTTCCACTTCAGAAGGGGGGGGCGCGCTCAGGGGTGATGGTTGGCCAATGGCACACTAATTATTCACTAACCGCTTGATATTTACATTTTAGTGGTAATTAGGCCGATGCAAAAAGTGAGCGTGCGTCAATAAAGAAAGGTGCGACATTTTATCGATACTTTGAACTAAAAGGGGGATATCGTCAGGTTGGGAGAAGAAGAAGAAGAAGAAGAAGAAGAAGAAGGAAAAGCTCTATTACCATCTATTAACTGATGGTGATGGTGATAGTACACGTTCTGGTCGTAAGAAATCTGAAGGGGAAACAGCCTTTCGACGGGCACTGAATGAATGCAAACGTGCTGGGGGGGGCTGCTTTTGTCATGCAGAACTTTAACAGGTTATTAGAGAATGTAACTGGACTCTTCATGCCGAGCACACACTTTGCACTACAAAGCATGCAAACACACTGTCCCGTTTGCCCCCCCCCATCTCTCCCCACCTCCCCCCAACCCCACCGAAGGCCCCAAATGGCCCTGAGAGAAACAACTGTCACATGTACGGGTGTGCTTCCTGTACGCGCGTGCGCGTTAAGCACGTTACTTTCCTCACCTGTTGCTTTCTCACCTGAAACAATGGGGCTCGAATATACAGGGCTCTAAATAACAATTTAGGATGTAAGTGCAACTTGATGGATCGTATCACTGCTTTATTGGCCCGGTGATAATAAACAATTAACACTCGGGGGAATTTGCTCATTCGTGAGGTGAGTACTGTTCTGAAGTACAGGCGACCATGCTTAATCTATAGCTTTCAACAGGTAACAACTGCTACAACAATAACAATATTAATAATAATGTAACCAAAAAGTGTCCACTTTGTATCACCATTCTTAAATTTAAGTGTTACCTATATTTTTATTCATGTCTGCTAAATATAACATGACAGCATAATAACGCAGAGAAAATAGGGTTAGGAATATTATGCTTGATCACTGAAAATGTAGTGGAAATAATAATAACCGAGGTTTAGAGAGTAAATTTTCAAAATATTTAGAGGTGACCCATAATGATGCATGCATGTGGTGTTTCCTTCATTGCATCGGGTAGTTTTCATATTTGAGGTTAATAAACTGTTTTTCAGATCATATTTTCTTTCCCAGTAGTGGTGGCAGACCTGCCAGTAAAAGATGCAGCTTGTCTATTCTTATCAGGGTCAAAATACAGAGAAAATACCCTTACTGAATTATTTTCCCCACTGTAAACCTTAATGGACAATTACTTTTTCCATTACATTTTCAGTTGGTAATTGGCATGTTACTCTTTTTTTCTTTTTTTGCTTCGGCGGCCAACTTTCCATCTCTTCTACTCTTTCAACGACACTCTGTCTTTCATTTGCACAGCTGTGTCAAGGCAGGACCATCTGCAAGGCCCCCAGAATTATTTGAGACCCAGTCTGAGATTCTTGCACTGTGTGAATAAAGAATTTTAATGGGCCAGTCAGTTACAGGATCTTTTTTTCTTTTTCTTTTTTCTTGAAAATCAACAGCTGTAACTGTGCATAAATTGTAGAATTGGATTAAAAGTCAAAGCTTTAGCAGAGTACAACTTGGACATTTGGGAAGCTGGAGGTATGGCTCTTCACCTGCACCTCCCTCCCCGACGTTATGAGAGAGAAGTGAACCCAGACAGTTATTGGATCACTGGGTTTTCTATACACATGCTGGCTTCCCCCGGCCGCACAATTGTGTGATTCAGGTGGCCTGTCAGTCTTGTGAAAGGTCCTCACAGGCCCATGTTGATGTGGGGCTGATATATATAGTGGAGGGGGAAACGAAGACAGCTCAAGCCGAGTGGAACGCTGGGATTGTTGTGCGCTGCCAGACGGGCCTCCGTCACACTGGTTCCAGTGTGCCCAGTTTATTCCCCAAGGGGGCTCTACCTTACTCTGTTTGTTCAGCTAATTTTGGAGGCTTGGTTGGTTGATCCGCTTTATGGCCTTGCTTTATGGACACATTTCAAATCCCCTAAGCAGGTTAATGTTAATATTCCCACTGACAACAAGGGCGTGGAGCAGTGATGTGCCCATGCTAAAGGAATGTCGATGGTGTGAGTCCACGGCAAGCGGCAATCAATTGTATTTTGAAAATGTAATGAACGAGTGGCTCACCTGTTGCAGGGTTTATTTTCAGACCCGATGCTCGCCATCTCCTGGGAGAGAAAACATGTTGAGTTCATTTAGTAATAGCTTCGGACGGGACAGAAGGCTATGCGTCAGCTGTACATCTCATAGTATCAATCAAAGAAATGCCTGCACGCTGGCACGAACAAACGATGCATCTGTTTCATGGCATGCGACGTCTAATTCCAGCCCCCAAGCACGCATGGCAACTGTGTGTTGCATCTGAGTTGGAGACAACACATTCAAGTCCACGGTGTAAACGATACTGCTACTCTCAGTAGTCAATTGTGTCTCAGAATGAGTCGGGGCTCCTCACCGAGGACCTGATGGGACTTTGGCATCATTCAAATGCAGCCCAGTGAAGCAAACAGTTAATTGATCCAGGTGGATGGACAGGGTGAATTCGTCACATGAAAGAGACCCCCCCCCCCATAGATGGTCTGCTGAGCTTGATGGACGGAGAAAGACCCCCTTTCTTCTCCCTTTTCCTTGTAAGCATATTGCATTGCATGACCCAGCAAATATGCATATTACACCGGTCAAAACAAGTTGGGGGTGAGAAAGTGAGTGGGCTTCACTAAGATGTGTCAGGCAAAAAACTCAGGGATATGGGGAAAAAAGAAAATGTCTCCTTTCACCGGGTCACTTGTTCTGATGTGAATGGGGGGGGGGGGTCAGTCTGGTGTTATTAGTTGTCTGCCTCACAAAACAGCTAAACTCGAGCATAACAAAAATGGTGTGTGAGACTCATCGTAAAAAAAAAAGAGATGTAGATGAGTCTGTCTTTCTGAAGCCAGTACCATAAACAGAAGCATATGGAGGGGTGTTTCAGTAGAAATGTAAAGGCCGAGGATGGGTGGACCGAGGCTGTTTGGAGGGGCTGGTGCACAACGAGAGACAGCAAGGAAATTAGCAAAATGTGTCGTGCGAGTATCACCACGGAAAACGTCATGAGAACTGAAATGCAGCTCCATCGAAGCGTTAGATTTCCTTAGTATTCAAGAGTGTGTTCGGATTAGAGAGTCAGAAAGTAGGGCTGGAAGTTTGCCGAAGCAGAAAGAGAAGGCAGAGAAGGAGGACAAAAGTAAAAGAATGAGAGAGAGGGGGGGGGAAGAGAGAGCGAGAGAGAGAGAGAAGGCTACAGAGAGAGAGATGGCTGCACAAAAAGAGAGAGCAAGAGAGAGGAAGAAGGCTGCAGAGGGGGAGGAAGGGGGGGAGAGATTGAGGGAGTGAGGGATTGGGTTTCCTCTGACTGTGTGTCTGGGCAGCTCCACATGTTCCTCATTAAGGTCCTCACACTGCGGGACCAGCTCCACACCGGGATGCTTGTTTTTGTTATTAGGCCCATCACGCTGTGGTCTGGAGGAAACCGGCAAACCGGACTAGACAAGGACCATCTCCTCACCTTGTTTGCCACAAGCCCAGTGCCAAACCAACAACGCATAGTGACTGTGTGCCGCTAAACACCGCATTTTATACAAGTTCCCCAACTGCTGAGACCACACTTTGTACGACGCATCCCGTTTGTTTGGGTGAGGAAAATAAAATAAAAAATTAAATGGCCGACTGCGTGTCGAATTCTCATCTCATTATGTATCGCCCACACTACGTAATTACGGATCAAATGCGCCGAGAGTGTTAACTTGTAAATACAAACCCGCCTAATTTTAGGTGAACCGTGAATCATCAGTGCACCCCGTCTTTAAACAGTAACTGTAAACCGCAACAAAAAAAAAACAGTGCACGAATATGTCTGATCCCCCCCCCCCCTCTTTAATTTCACGCCGGTCTAGATTTGTCAACCGAGATGTGTATCATGTTGCTTCTGAGGGCCGATAGCATCAGAGATTTGAATCTGAAGGAGCAGGCACCCTCTCCAGCCTCCGCCAGCCTCCACCAGCACGACACAGTTGTAATATAAGATATACACTTATTGAATTTTAAACAGGAACCAGAGCAAATTGGCCCCTTTTTTCTCTCTTTTTTTGGAGGGGGGGGGGGCTCTGTCTGAAGTAAAGTGGTCTACGTATTACACAGCTGAAACTATAAGAGGGAAATGTGTGTGTGTGTGTGATTGTGTTGAGGGCCCGTGCTGTGACAGGGGGGGCGGTTATCTCGGCAGAGATAAGGGAAACTGTGGTGTGAGTGTATACGGGGCAACGCTGATAGCATCTCCTCTCAAGGAGCCCACTTACAGAACTTGATTGATACCTGACGGTACACAGAAAGGGGGGGGCGGGGGCTGTGACAGAGGGCTTTTCCTGGTACTGTCCTCAGCCAAGCAGCCATGCGGTCATCTGTTTACAATGCTCTTCGGGGGTCTTTGCCCCCCCCCCCCCCAGTAAACAGGAGTTATCGCACAAGTGCATCACGGATTTAAGGAGCATGCCAATCAAGCGAAGCGATGAGCTTCATCATGAGGAAGTAAATAGGTGGAGGCTACAGCTAAATTCGGAGCACTTAATCCTTTTTGCGCCCTCCTGCTTTGCTGTGCGTTTCGTAAAACGTCCCGATGACAAACCCCTTTTTCTCCCTTCTTCTTCTTCTTCTTTTTTTTTCTTTTTCCACGGGACAAATGTTGACACAGCGTCAAGCCCTGCGCTCGTGAACAGACAGTCAACTGACAGGTAACCCTAGCTCCAAGGTCACGGGGTCATCCTGGCCTGATGAGGGATGATGGGTAAAATAAATGGAGGGCTGCGCACACACAGGAACCTCTGATCCACCCGGCCTGAAGGGAGAGAGTTCAGAGCCATTTGGCCTCTGACCTGAGCCCTACCTGCGTGTGCATGTGTGTGTGTGTGCACATGTGGATGTGTGTGCGTGTGCGTGCATGTGTGTGTGTGTGCTTTAAAGGTTAAACCTCCCCCTTAATCTTGAAACCATCTCATGAGCATAAAGGAGAAATGGCCTTTTCCGTCTTTTATGACGTTGTGCGACTTCTGGAGAATCTATGGATCGAGTGACAGAATCAGAGCAGCGTGTGGCTTTGTTGAGCAGCAGGCGCTTATTCCAACGCTTAGCTCTGTTTGAACACGCCTGGCCCTTTCCTCTCTTTTATTCCTGTTACCCCCGCCCCCCCCCCCAGACACCTGGGGCAGGTAGCATTACAGCAAGAGCCGGGCAACAAATTGCTTTGTAACGACTTTTGACAGCTCTCTCCGCTCTGATATTGGATTATACAATAAAACCCACTAATTAGCAGCTAGCGACAACGGCAGGCTCTGCTCCCGAACCCTGGTTTTGTTAGCTTAAGATATTTTTGTTTGTGGTTTAACTGTCCATGCTCGGCTACTTTACTGCGACTCAGAAAATATGTCATGCTGTATAAAGTTAATTGGTGGGTTTTATTAAGTATAACCTTGTCTCGGTAAAACTCATTCACGGGCGTTGAATCCAACAACTGGTAGCGGCCGTGTGTCTCTCTCCCGTTCCCTCTCTTCCTCTCTTGCCTCCCCCTCCCGATCGTGCATGTTCGTAACGTCTGTTTCGGAGGCCGGGTCGTCTGTCAGCCACATAAACTCAACGCTTTCCTTTCCCCCGTGCGACCCGGTCCGTCTCCGAAGACCTCAGAAACTCTATCGCGCGAGCGATGAGCACGTGTAGCATCAGCAGGTCTTGCTTTCACCAAGCCTCTGCCGAACTTCACATGCAAATTTCATGCATTTATTGAGCGTAGTGTGTATTCGTTCACAACATGTTGTGATCCGGCCCTTGTCACAATCCGATATTCCGCATTGTTTCTACCTCGGCCCACCCCGGTAGCCGCCCTGAGCCAGGAATAGTCAGGTGGACAGTAACTCATGAAACCAGGGAGTAAATTTAGCCATCCTGATCATCCAGGGTTTACTTCACGAGGCATTCAAAGAATCCTCATCATGCACGCAAAGGTTTCGAGGGGCTCAAGCCTTGATGAATATGGGTACAGCACACACACCATACCATGCAAGTACACCTCCGTTAGTCAAGCCCGGTTTTATTTGCCACAGTGCTTTGACCAGAGACCTGTTAGGCTGGGAAGAGTCCTTGCTAAGTGCAGGGAAATGGATATGGCTTTTTTTTTCTCTTGGCTTTTCAACAGATGTTTCTTACATTCATGCTCACCCTATGGAGAACGGCAGTCCTTTTAGCTGCGGTTATATAGGTCCGTGCATGTCACGAGTTACAGAACAAATAAATATCAGTCTCTCAAGATTAAAATTGACATGTTTTATGTCTGCCGTGACTCTCGCCGACACACCAAGAGGTTATGTGTTCACGCTGACCTCAGGGGCAAAGTTGTGATCCGCATCTTTGCATAACGAAAAACAACGCTCATTCGTGGTCAGCTTTCCGACGTCTCTCCCCATGGCAGCAGCTGTCTTCGTAAAATTCTCGACAGCGTCATCGAGCGTCTGTGAATGCGAGGTTGCCATGAGTCACATTAGAGAGGATAAAAAAAGAAACTTACCTTGTCTCTATGTGTTTGTGGTGTATGTTGTTTTGTTAAACGGGCCACTGCACAAATAGGAGTTCGGACAGGCAGACGCGGTTAACCCTCGTTCCCCTGCAACCCCAGCTGGCCAACTAAGTACTTGGACAGCTACACAGGGACAGATAGCCATTGGAATTAAGGCACATGACAACAGCTGTCTGTTTCAAGAATCGGCACTTTGATTAGAGAAGGTTTGTAGTGAGCGATGTGGCCTAATTCCTACATATCTGGGTAGGGCAATGAAAAAAGAGAGACTGACAATAGAATGGAAAAAATTGTTGCGGCACATTCACATGCATGCACACTCACAAACATGCCCACTTGCACACACGCCCACACACACATTCACTCGTACTCGTAGATATTCATTGGCTCGGCACCAAGTGTCACAGTTGGACGCCATCCCATATTCTCTGAAGACTCGTTATGTAGACACACAGACATGAAGATGTAGACAACCGTCAGCCTCACTGTTAACTGACTATATGTACTG
>NC_079213.1:96517918-96542918 GCF_029633865.1 Lampris incognitus | reverse complement strand
ATTCTGAGTATCTGATGTATTTGCGATATAACTCTAGCTAACAACAACATTCACATGTGCTTGGCTGTAAAAGTGATGGCCCAGTGTGATTCACTGACCCGACACTGCTCGAGCACACAGCTTACATTCTGACAACTCCTAAAGCTACAATTCATACTTGGCTTTGGATGCAGTAAGAGATCAAACTCTATCTTCCCAAAGTTTAAAGGACGTTCTCCAATCACTCATCTTTAGCTTAGAATTTATAGCAGTCTTCAGGAGAAGTTTGAGGCTCTCAGGAAACTCTCGGCGAGAGCAAGCTAGCAATCTTTTTATATCTGCAGTTTGAGTTGATGATGCACAGACAGAGTACCTCCCATATTTATATTTATTTGTTTATTATATTCATCTTGCATGACTTGTCTTTGATTTGCCCCTTCTGTCTCATTGTGCATTATTCTTGGCAATGTGACCGGTTTGCAAAAATGGCACGAATCAAGAAGGTGGTTCATGTTAGCTTTCTATTTGTAAAGTACAGTGCACTGACAGACCATAATGTAGGCTGAATGGCAGGTTTTCACCAGCTGTTTCCATCCATGCCGAGTGCGTCTGAAAAAAAAGTACCATCAATCCCATATTCTGAGAAGACAGGAAGTATGGACCATATGGGCCTGGGATTTCAGACGTCTTCTGGGGTCTTTTCTAATGATTGCTGAGGATAAAGGGGCCATCATCTTTCCTAGTCTCCTGCCCCCACCCAAGGCCTTCCTGTCTGCCACATGTGTTCCGCAGCATCCGAGACTTCCACATGTGCTGTGCTCTTTATTTTCATAGTTAGAGAAGAGTGGTCAGGAGAGGGGAGCTGCCAGTCACAATGAACTATAAACCATTGCTTCCAGCTAGGTCAGCAAAATGACAAGACATCAGATGGCAATATATAGTGAGTACTTGTAACAATGAAAATACTCAGGATTTTGTTGTGCTGAATATCAAATACTTAAAGGATGATGCTGGCTGAGAAGTATGAAAATGCAATACATGCATAGTGATTCTAATAACTATTTCTGATTTAGGTCAGATCACGGCATTAATAACGGTATTTGATGCTGTCTGAATATAGCATGGGAATAGCATTACATTGCGTCATCGTGTCTATGTTGTGCTCCCGCTTTTAAGATCGCCACCACCCAAAACGTTGACAGACTGTATGATTACGCATACTTGCAATGTACAAGTGCTAAGATTATGTGCATTTGCAAGCCTTTTCCAGCTACCACAAAACTCTCTACTGCTTTTCCTCCTGATCCATACTGCAGCATTAAAGAGTAGTGGCAGTCAGCTAGGAGTACTGCCATAATTGCCATGGCATATGTGCTGTGGAAAGCCAGGGCAGGGGCCAGCGTCATCAAAGCCTGACTGATCATTCCTCGGCCTCTCTCCGATGAAGAGGGACGGGGGGAAGAAACACAAATACAGATGGACAAACAAACGGGGGGGGGGGGGAGTCAAAACCGAAGCAGATGTGGTGACAGCAGCGGATGGACAGATAGACAAACGGGCAGGAACAGAATAGACGGGCCAAATGGATTCCCCTCTTCTTCTCCTGCACTCCAGCACCTGTTAATATTTAACAAACAATGGAGGCAGGAGCAGCGGTGAGGGAGAGAAGTAAAAAAAAAAGAAGAGGAAAAACACACAAAAAAAGTGATGTTGAGGTGACATCATGGATTATTAAGGTGGGGGTGGGTCTATTAAGGGACTGGTTTGTCCTGGTTGGTGAGGAGGGCAGGAAACTGTGGCAGGAGCAATTTGAGAAGCTGAGACCTTAGAGCCTGCAGCTGTGCTCACAGTTTTTCTCTGCCAACAACTCGCCTGCAAGTGAGACTGTCCCAAGTATTTACCCACGACCTCTCCTCTACTTCAGAAATCACAAGCATGTTTACTTGCCTTATACACTACATGCATAAGGAATCTCACTCGGCTACATGCTTATGTTGTGAAAAGGTGCGAAAAGAAGAAAACTTGCAACTAGCTCGGCGAAACCTGTATGCTAGCACTGAAACGTGTTACTCTGTTAGCCAGGTGTTGTAAAACAGTACACAAAATGACGTCACGTGTGATGCAAAACTTTATTTTACATGTGCAGTAAATGTACGGTAGTATCGTGAAAAACGTAGTCTAAAAGATGCTTTTTATGCTTTCTTCCAGAGATTAGAAGAGCCGAAAACTGAAAACAATGATGCAAAGATCCATAAGACAGCGTGCGATGCTGCCGCCGTGCCACACACTGCGATCAGAGCCACATACCAGCACAAGAACCATTCCAAAATGTGATGCTCCGCTTTTGAAGTACTAATCATTTATGCGTGTGCCACGGGCCCGTGTGCGACCATGCCAAACACGGAGAATTTATCTCTACGATCTTTTTATTGGCTTGTGTTTAAAGTTGCCAGATTGTGAGCAGCTTTCCTTTTGAAAACGTGTGTGTCGCTCACACTGTCACAGCGCCGCATTCGTCTTGGCAGACACCTCAATAACGATCCGCCGTTACTCTTAAAGTCGGAGAGGAGCTGAGGGATGCTCTGGCGGGACATCTGCCAAGCATCAATACGAACCCCCTTAGCTCAGAGCCCCCCGCAGAGAAAAGGGTGGCTTGTCGAGGAGGGAGAAAGAGAAGAAGTCAAAGAAAGAGGGAGAGAGAGAGAGGGAGAGCGAGAGAGAGCGAGGGATGAATATCCAAATGTCTGCAGACCAAGCCAGAAGAGGCAGTATGTGGCACCAGTCGGAGGGTTGAACCCTCTGCCTTAGCCCTTTTTGTTGCAAGATCACAACCAGATGTGCCAAGTGTGTCCAAACAGGAATGACTGCGTGAAGGCAATTTTCAGCAATTTGTCAGATTTTAGGGCCCCCCCACCCCCACCCCCACCCCATACATCCTGATGGACAAAAACAAACATCAGAGGAGCAAAACAGTCAACATACAGAAATACACACACACACACACTCACACACACACACAGACACACACACAGACACACACACACCGGAATGTGTGCTCTCCTCTCTCCCCAGGGCAGAGCTATGTGATGAAAGATACACCACGGTGTCTGAACACAGAGAGACAAGACAAGGCCTGTGCTATTTACAAATAGCAACTTTACCGTCATGTGTAAGCATCGCTAAATCAACCGAAGTCATATTTCACCTCCGTTGCCGTTTCTAGCCCACGACGTGGCTCTTTGCTAACCCTAGCCCAAATCCCCCATGACACTCATTCACCTTAAATCTTTACACGCCGAGAAGTACAGCAGAACCAGAAAACAACCAGAGATAAATAGAAACGTCAGTCCCTAGAAACCGTGTAAATTACACCTCTGCCCTGTTTGTAACACGATTTCTCCCTCCTCACCGCACTCCTCTCAGCTTTGCTTTGCATAAATATTTTCAAAAAATATAAAAAGGACTGGACTGCACTCTTCTAATAATAATCACATTTTCCTAACTGAAAGAGGCGGGGAAGAAAGTATCCTTTGTTGCCCATACCCTGTTTAGGCCTCTTTCATAGGAAATTGAGGGCAGTGTCTCCTCTTTATGGCAGCCATGAAATGTGTCAGCTCTAGGGATGGGGGGGGGGAGGCTGGCAAGGGAAGGAGAGAGAGAAGGAAGGAGGGAAGCATGTAGCATGTGGGGTAGGTAGGGAGCTAGGATTCCCCTCCCACACACACACACACACACACACACACACACACACATGCCAATGCCTCAGCTCCCTCTCTTTCCATGCACATGTGTGAGCTATGCCTACACCGATTCAATATAAACCTTAGTTTGAAAAAACATTCCTAAACTTTTCTAACCTCCTTACAGTACTGCTTACCTTTTGGTCATGGAACAGTTTGCACAAATAGCACAGCCCAGCCCCTCGCCCTGCTGTAGACCTCCATACTCTATAAGTCTTTATCTTAGGAGAGGACTGGGAGTCCTGCTAGTACACCTACCTACAGGCCCACTTTATGAGGAGCCTTTACAAGCTTTACAAATGGGACTCGGGACCGTGGTGAATTTGTTCTTATGCCATTGTGTGCCGGTTCCTCTTAGGACTGCGCCTATTGCAACTGTGCTTAGGATTACTGTTGCAACAACACATCATGAGGAGGGTCAAATTAACCTGTCTCACAACGGCCTAAGCCCCAGCATGCGTTCCCTATTAGTGTGTGAACAATCCGATGCTTGTTGAGCCGAGCTTCTCCATGACACAGTCTATATACCTACATATACTGTCCCATGTACCGATGCATACAGGAGAGCATGCATGTAGGCCTGGTTGTAAACACACATGCCCAAACACACATATCAGAGAAAGGGTGGGTGTGCTCTGGTTCTGTTAAGTGCATAATAGATGAACTGAGACGACATGTGACCTCTTGGAGGCTACTTCATAACAAACACACAAAGATAGTTGAAAGGCCGTAAACAACATCCCTGCTTGTCTCTTTGTCACTCATTACCCCCACTTTTTTTGTTTTTGTTTGTTTCTGTTGTGTTGTTATGTGAGGCGACTTGCAAGATTCTCCCGACCGTCATATTCCTCTCACCCATCTGGCCCCAAACCCTCTCTCCTCTCCCTCCCCTTGCAAAAGCAATGAGTGTCCTGTGGTGCAGTCACACTAAAGCTTAATAGTAATGATGGTGGTTAAGGAGGTAACTGCTCTGACTATGTACGTGGTCCAATGAAAGGGACAATTGTGGGGTTTTTGCATAGTGATTCTTTCAGTCATGTGTCCTGTTGCTCTGCATGAAGGCTCAAATTCACCGCTAATGCTTGTTTTTAATTTGGTGCCTTATGGCCCTGGAATCCAGAATAAACTGCTGTTGAGGTTCATCTTGTTCGCACAATGAATAGTGCTGTTAGGAAAGTCAGAGACTGTTTACCAGACGCATTATATTTGCTGTTTTGGGTGTATCTATCTTCATGGGACAGGAATGTAAGATGGTATATTCCAATATAGTTTTGAATATATTTCGATGTTATCACAATATACTTTTAAATTCAAGATGTTAGTGTGACACCAAATGGAAATAAAAGATTGGAGTAATTAAGAGGATGCATGGACATAACTCTTGATCAAAAGTTAAAATTGCAGTGGGGGCATCCGGGTGGTGTGGCGGTCTATTCCGTTGCCTACCAACATGGGGGTCGCCGGCTCAAATCCCCGTGTTACCTCCGGCTTGGTCGGGCGTCCCTACAGACACAATTGGTCATGTCTGCAAGTGGGAAGCCAGATGTGGGTATATGTCCTGGTCGCTGCACTAGTGCCTCCTCCGGTTGGTCGGGGCGCCTGTTCGGGGTAGGGGGTGGGACAAGGGGGGAATAGCGTGATCCTCCCACATGTTACATCATCCTGGCAAAACTCCCTCACTGTCAGGTGAAAAGAAGCGGCTGGCGACTCCACATGTATCGGAGGATGTATGTGGTAGTCTGCAGCCCCTCCCCGGATTGGCAGAGGGGGTGGAGCAGTGACGGGGACGGCTGGGAAGAGTGGGGTAATTGGCCGGATACAATTGGGGAGAAAAAGAGGGAGGGAAATCCCCCCCAAAAAATAAATAAATAAAAGTTAAAATTGCCAAAAATTGGATAGTCTGCAGTAGACTGTATAGGATGCAGTAGTGTTGCTGGCCATAGCCCAGCAATTCAACCATCCTGTTGTCATAGTTGAGTTACAAGCTTTAGTCTTCACCGGGGTCTGTGACTGGCATTACGGCTGAAAGATGGACAGCAGTGATGGTGTTTTCTTACAGGAATCTGTGTGGGTGTGAGAATGGGTACTGAAATGCACTGCACATTATTTAGAGCTCCTTTTTGTCTTTTTCCGATGTGTGAAAATGTGCTCACACATGCAGTGTGTGTGCATGTGTGCGCACGCGCAAGGCTTGAGGTTGATGCTGTCTGTGTTTATGTGAGTGTGCACACGCATAGATTTTCATGTTTATGCAATTATGAGTCAATCTGGGGGGCGTTGAGCAACAGGCAGCCGTATGCAGGCCAGATGTGAGTGAAATATTGACAATAATACTCGGCTTTAGAAGCCAGTGTGCACAGTTGTGCATCATATGGCTGGGTTGAGGCTGATGTCTGTGTATTGTACAGTGAATATATTTGTGTGTGTGTGTGTGTTTCTTTGTGTTTTTAGGTGTGTACATCTGCTTGCAGGGCCCTATACCCACACATGTACATGTTCGCATAATTGTGAGCATTTTTTACTCAGTAACATGTTACAGTACTATTATTAATTTCAGAGAAAAGGGTTGCACGTTCACTTAGCTGCAACTTTTTCATCTTTTTAATCTCACTACTTTTAACATTACTCAGATTACATTACGGACTGAAATTGAATTGTTCAAAAAACAATATTCCATCCTGCTCCCTCATTTCCCCCCCATCACAATAAGTCTCTCAGTTGATGTGAGCACACCCAGCCGACTTAAATGAGAAACGTAGAAAAGTTCACTTTCACTTGGTAAAAGTATTCCTCCTTTCTAGGCATCCGGGTAGCGTAGCAGTCTATTCTGTTGCCTACCAACACGGGATCGCCGGTTCGAATCCCCATGTTGCCTCCGGCTTGGTCGGGCGTCCCTACAAAAACACTTGGCCGTGTTTGCGGGTGGGAAGCCGGACGTGGGTATGTGTCCTAGTCACTGCACTAGTGCCTCCTCCGGTTGGTCGGGGAGCCTGTTTGGGGGGGGAGGGGGAGAACTGGGGGGAATAGCGTGATCCTCCCATGTGCTACGTCCCTCTGGCAAAACTCCTCACTGTCAGGTGAAAAGAAGCGGCTGGCGACTCCACATGTATGGGAGGAGGCATGTGGTAGTCTGCAGCCCTCCCTGGATCGCCAGAGGGGGTGGAGCAGCGACCCGGACGGCTTGGAAGAATGGGGTAATTGGCTGGATACAATTGGGGAGAAAAGGGGCGGGGGTATTCCTTCTTTCTTGTTTCTGTAGAAGAAGAATGACAAGGACATGGGACAAGATCATACACAGAGGAAGGACACAGTCAAACCACTGAGTTATCCCAGTTTTCCCAAAACTATAACAGAATGCAAACAAATGGACGTTTAACGGAATACAAATCACTCGTGTAACAGGGGAATATTAAAAAAATGGTTTAGAAATAAGTAGCAAGTGATGCTTCATTATGTCATTCTTTGATTAGCAAGCCTAAGGCTGCCAGTGTCAGAATGCATATGTTCCCTACATGCACTCCTGGGCACATATGTTGCCGCATGAGTGACAGGCTATGTGTGGAGAATGTATGTTAGTGTAGTGAGTGTGTGTGTTTGTCTATGCAGACCCGCAGCGGCTGTCTGGCACCACCTGTGGCTTAGGCCTCTCCTCAAGCCTGCTGCGACCATAATAGTCCCTCTGGGCGCTCCGGCTCTCTGAATGCAAACGCCCACCCACTGGAGATGCCCGAGCTCAGGCATGGTCTTTCAAGGGTGGATGGGTCCCACTGTTATGTCTGTGTCCCCATAGCCCATTGTTTTCTTTCCCTTAATGCAACACAAATTCACCGCCAAGTAATAAGAGAAATGGTATGTTCTCTGTCTGACCGCCTGTCTCTTGAGCTGTGTCCGAACGCTTCATACTCCATAACAATAGTATGCAAATGGTATTTAGCATAGCAGGGAGTTATTCCTTATCCCATATGAGGGTCTAAGGACAGGGTGTCGTGTCTCTGTAAAGCCCCTTGAGGCAAATTTGTCATTTGTGATATTGGGCTATAAAAATAAAATTGACTTGACTTGAAAATTGACTATGCACAATGCTAGTATGCAAATTATATTGGCGATATGTGTATGCATACTACATAGCTGAAAATATTAGGTATGTAGCTTATGGTTACAAAACAATGAAAACCGTCCCATAATCCTTTGCACCTTTGTCATTTGGCCAGGGGTAAAAATGTCCAAAGCAAAGTGGCAGACAGCAAAACGGAAAGAGTATCGGCAAATTCAACTGTATTTTCCTATAAACTGATTTTTTTCCCTTTTTCACCCAATTTAGTGGCCAAGCGCTTCCTATTCTGGTTCAAACACCCACCCTCGTACTGCATGCGTTCGCCAACTGCATCTCTCCAGGCCGAAGCACTGCTTTTTCCCACACACCCAGAGACGCATTCATGTGACGAACACAAGCCGACTCCGCCCCCCTCACGAAGACTACAATATGCCTCCTTCGATAAATGTGGGGTTGCCAGCCGCTTCTTTTCACCTGACAGTGAGGAGTTTCCTCCCCAAAAGGCGCCCCAGAGGAGGCGCTAGTGCAGCGACCAGGACACATACCTACATCCGGCTTCCCACCCGCAGACACGGCCAATTGTGTCTGTAGGAACGCCTGACCAAGCCGGAGGTAATGGGGATTCAAACCTACAATCTCCGTGCTGGTAGGCAACGGAATAGACCACTATGCTACCTGGATGCCCCCAGCAATGAAGTTCTTCTAATTTGAAATCAACAAAGTTCTGGTGTGAGAAAGGGTTACTTCCACTTGGATGTAACTGTGCCAAACATAGTGTATGCAGTACATGGTGCACACTGCATTCTACATACTGGATATGATAGTGCACCCCAATATGTCTGTGAATGAGATGGATCAGAGGCGAAACATCTTCAGGGATATATACCAAGTCCAGTTGCACTTAATTCAACTCCTTTGGATGTACCCCAACAGTTTGCAGTATACACTGCATACTTGAAATATGTACAATGTTCAGACACCACATCTGTCTCTTTCTTTTTCTCCCCCTATTTAACCCCGTCTTTGTAATGTTGAAGGTTTGTTTCAGGCTTTGGCTTGTTTTCCTCTGGCTGGCTGACAGATGTCTATCAACCCGGTCACTAATCCTCCCCCTGCCCCAAAACAATCGCAGGCCCCACACCATGAGCACACAGAGACAGTGAAGAGGACCATATTGGACAGAATTCTTACCAGTGGACAGTTATATTCTAACTGTGAGCTGGGGTCTGTTGATTATGCTGCCTTTGAACTCTCCCTTTTGTCATTGGCTACTCATTTTCCCAAAAAAAAAAAATCCAAAAAACAAACCTTACTGAATTAGTGGACCAAATTATATGACTCAAGCTAAATAATGAAAAGTAGTTAGCCAAATCCCGCCATCTGCAATCAGAGAGTTGTTTAACGTCACAGTTTGTTCCACGTGATTTCTGTCTAAACACATGTAGCCTTAATGACTTTGCAAAGTGCACGACGTGACCACAACCCTTTTCCCAAAATGAGCGTACGTAATAATAAGACAGGGTTATTTTCTGTCCGTGATCTGTAAAAACTCAAGGGCTTGACTTTCATTCATTATCGTCCTAACTCAATTTCCGGCTGAACAGCGGAGATAGTTACGGCCCATAACTTTTAGGTATGATTACTAATAACCTGTAATTGGCTTTGTGTTGAGGGGGTGGTTTGAAAACAGGAAAGGGGGGGGGGAGAAGTGGGGGAGATGGAGTGAGGAACCTAAAAGATGGATAAATCCTCTGTGTTGGAATGCTAACCTGGATCACAAACAGTTAACTGTTTGTCCACCTTATCTCTGTTTTCCATTGTTCTTGTTGTGTAACTGTTGTGCTTAGAGAACTTAGAGAACCAAAATGTCAACCAAGTCAAATAAACATTGGATCCAGACGTCAATTTTAACAATTAGCTAGTTTGAGCACTTCCTTGAATTGTAGGCAATTCTAACATGGACCACATTAGAAAGGTTGAATCAAAGGGGAAAATGAGCTAATAACAAATACTACACTAATAATGCTAGTTAAGCTAAAAACCCCAACAGGGCTACCAATTCACCCCATCACTTATCTTTATTGAACCACAACTTCTTCTTTCCACCCTTCTTCTTCCACTTGTCACACTTGTTTATAATACAATGAGCCATTTCTAGGCATTCACTTCCCACATTCAATACTATCTTTTTCGTGTTGTGTTTCTTGCTGTGTGCTTTCTGTGTTATTCTTGAGAGAGCAATGTGCCAAACCAAATTCATTGTATGTCTGCATGCACTTTGCAAATGAAAGATTTGGATTGTGAACTTGAGCAAAATAAAAAATAAAAAAGGAGCACATATGACTATTTTGTCCACCACTCAGTGCACGTGTTATCACAAGGGTTGTCTTTCATAAATCCATGCTATTACAAATCGACCAAATGCCAGTTTTTTTGGGAATTCCCATTGTATTCAAACATTTGTGATTTCCCCCAATGCAGCAACTGCAGTCAAGTTTAAGAATGTATGTGTTAGTAATTTGGAAACTGAGTTGTGGGGGTTACTGGTGTCATATCCCACAATGCAACGCTGAATTCCTTTAACATGTGGTGAGTCAGGAAAGGGGTGGTTGACCTATGGCTTCTCATGAGCCCCTTGGGAACAGCTTTGCTCGGCTGCTCAAGAAATCTGGGATCACTGCACACACCAGTCTGCTGGTTGTGACTGGAATAGTAATCACTCCACCTCTCCGATAAACCTGCATCTCCCCGCGCCTCCTTTTTCTTCCTTTCATTTTGTTCTCCCCTCTCATTCTCTCCCTTCCCCTTCCTCCCCGCGAAGAGTTCCTTGTTTTTATTTTTCCATCTTCTCTGTCATGCGTCTGGTTTAGTCTTTGAATAATTCCTCTGCAAATCACACCATCTCCACACATGTGATCCATTACATTAGGTAGGGCCGGGAGAAAGTACAGGAAGAAGCTGAGGCTGAAATGTGTTGCTCTACTTACCTCTGTTTCCGCTTTGAACAGATCCCTACCGTCTGTGGCTTCCCAATTGTGTGATATCATCGGCATATCCTTCGATAATGACTTTTAGGTCATTGGTAAATTGAGCTTTCTGTAGACTCGGTTGTGTTGCCTCCACAGAATCACCTCAGAAAAGCTGACTGGATAAATGAAAATGACTGGGATGCTATCTACTACCTTGTAGGGAGGAAAGCATAAACATTATTTTACTACCTTAAACACAGAAATATTTTAACGCAGCTGTACTCTTCTTTTAATTTTTCTTTCAATACTCGCTGGCGCCATGTTTCGCAAACACATGCCCACGAGGGATTTCTTTGAGACGTCAAGCATGGGCCTCCGATAGAAATGACAGCACCTTGGCACCCTGTGTGTCATGCTACAGGTGCATTTCTGAAGGCCAGTGTATCCCTAATTGGAGGCACTGTCTATATCAAAGCCCTTCAGTCACATGTCTAAGTCTCCCATTGATGTTAGCAAGGCCTCAGGGGGTACGAGGGGTGGGAGAGGGGTTCTGGGTCAGGGTCGTGAGAGGCATGTGTCCCGATGGCTCTATTGTGTAAAAAGCGCCATGTTTGGTGGACGAGGGTCAATTCAGCTCCGGTCTGTTGGTGTTGGTGGTGGTGGCGGGCGGGCGGGTGGATGGAGTTTGAGGGGGTGGCAAAGGAAGAGGGGGGGCGCTTTTGGGGAGCAAGGATGGGAGAATGGGAAGGAGACAGCTGCACGGGGGTGAATAGGAGGTCCCTTTGTGTCCTGCCAACAAAAATCTGTGACCAATTATCTGCGTCTGTCTCTCAAGGGGGAATTCTTAAACACTTTGGGTGGGTGAACGGAGAGGGTGCATAAGAGGCAGTTGTGGGGTTGGGGGGGGGTAGATGAGGGGTTGAGGTCAAATCGTCTTTCTCTTCAGCTCAGAAAAATTCTTGGACATAATATATGGACTGGGAATAATGCAACCCTTTGATTCATTTTTTAGGTTCAACTGTATATGAAATAAGACAGCTGAAAAACAAGCAGTCAATTGAATTTATAAAATACCAACAAACCCCTTTATTAATTCCAGTGATTCTTTAAAAAAACGTGCTGTCAGAGCGCCGCTTCACAACCTCCATGTGTCTATTTTAGGCACAGGAAAAATACAATTTGTCCCACAATTGCTGAATTACGCCTGCCTGCAACTTAGCCCTACCCCACTGAGAGTGCTTCCTATTTGTGTGGTTAGATTTCTAGCTATGTGAAAAGTGTGTCCTACAGCGAGAAGGTGAAAGTGGTTGAGAGGAGGGAGGCTGGGCCCATGGATGGCTTGTAAGCCATGTGTTAGACATTAAAGGGCTAATTACAGTTTTAAAAGCCTTGTGTTTACCACCGAGAAAAGCCTTGTTAGGTGTATTTTACTGTCTCTGCTGAAATTATTCATCCTTGACAAGCTCAATTGACATTATCATAATTACAAATGTGATTGCTGCTTAATCGCTCAGACCGCTATTTCATCTTTTTAAGTGTCTGCAGCGGAAGTCGGCCATGTTCAACGGCTCCATTACAGCCATTAATCAGAGAACAGGATATGAGTTGTCTTCTTGTAATGGTGAATTTGACAAGGAATAGCACAAAATAGAAATATAACAACAATAAAAAAGAAGGAATGTTTAGGACATATACCTGTGCTGATACGATTCACCGCTTCCTGTGAGCAGGATTTAAGAAGCATATCCGGTTATGAACTTCCTGTTTCGTTGCGGTTTAAGGTGCGAAACATCCCGTCCAAAATGTATTTATACAGGTGATCTTTGGGAGTTGATTGTGTGATAGTGGTGCAGTGATCGCAGGGGGGGAAAAGAAAGAAAAGAAGAAGACGAGGCTATATCTGTGAACCCTGTCCCAGCGGTGCATGTTATTGCTTGGGTGTAGAATAACTCGGCTGCCGCTGACCCCGGCCCCACCTCTTCCCTCCAGACCCACATGTTTGCCAATAGCGATGGCTCCAGTCGATCTTCACCTGTCAAAGCAAAGCTCTGACTAAAGACTTGCAGCTTGAGGAGAGGAAAGCAAAACAAGAAAGAGGAAAAGAGCAAACACCGAGCTTACGAAGCAATTAGCCGTTAACTGTGTAACTCGGAAATAAAAAAAAGAGAGTCACTTCTGAGGATAAACACGAAGAAATATGGAAAGTGTGACCGATAAATGGAGTGATAAAATCTCTTGGGCGTTGATATGGATTAGAAAAGATATCGGAGCTAATGTGATATTCTTCTTCTCGGGATTCCTCATATGCTGAAACAACTACTAATTTCACTTATTAGTTGCACTTGTAAGAGTCTTAAGACATTGCCCGGTGCCATCGGTAACGGAGAAGTCTTAATCACTCCACTGGGCCTCCGGAGGATGGCATTGTTTTGCATTTCTTTACTTTGTTTCTTCCTGGGATTTTTTCACCCGTCTTGACAGGAGGTGCTGTAAGCATGCCAACAGTTGAAAGAGTGGTCACATTCTTTCTGCAGAGGTTCCCCCATCTCTCCTTTGTTCAAAGATTGTGTTTGTTTGAGAGGCTTTCCTCACCTTGAACTCTTTCAAGAAGAAAACTAAACTGAGAAGCCACAAAGACAGCGAGGCCAAATAATGGCTGCCATGTCTGCAGGCCTCTCTGGCACACAATGTAATATTTGAGATTCAGTTTAGATAGTGAGGGAACATGGTAATGTTCATGAATAAAGGATGTCTCTTATTTTTTGTTTTAGCTACAATGACTTCCATCGTGCAGTTCCCTTTAGTTTTAAAGTATAAGTATATATGAATAATTCTTGGGAATCGTGGTTGAAGTTTACCAAGCCAAAGAGAAGCTCCCTTGTAAAAAAAAAAAACCCAGTAAACCTTAAGCTCTGCTTAAGCAGTGTCAGAGCCGCCCTAGCTCCTGGAAATGTGGGAGTCAAACATTCCCAGCCACATTATCCCCCTTGGCAATATTTTCTGAATTAAAAGACAAATTTGGCCCCAGATCCTTTCCCTGGGAGTTCTATTTGTCTTGTAGCGGGGTTAAGAAAACAGGCTTGTGTCTTTACCTCAGCGAGGGTCGGGGTCGGGGGGAGGGTGGCTTGGGGGCGGGAGACCATGCATTTATCTAGCATTTATCTGCAGGTCATTGTTACAGTGAAAAAGCAGCATGTGGGCAACTACAATGGAACAGTGGGTAAAAGACTGTCTTTCCTCTCTGGGGGGTTTCTCACAGCAAGAGAAGAGCAGCAGAATACCCCCCCCCCCAAATGGACCAATTGGGGACAATGCTGAGATTTAGGCTACCTGTTGCATGAACCAGCTCAGGGATTATGCATGCTACCGGCCTGCCACCCTCAGGGGAAGGAGAGTGCTGGCTGCTGGTGGGGGCTTGGCCACAAAGCCTGAAGCACATCTGGTATACGTTGGGTGGACTTTTCCTTTCTTTATGCTTTTTTTTCATAGAGTGCAGACAAACCTGAATTGCCTTCCAAAAAAGTTCTCTCCATATTACGAAAAAAAAATGGAACCTAGGGGAATTTTTATTTTCCCTTTTTGGAGTTTATTCTTGCTTATTCAGTTCCTTGCGTTGTTCCTGGACACAGAGAACTTGTATGAAAGTGAACACAGATGCTGCTGTTGGGCTTCTTGTAGGGTCTGCAGGCAGAGTCTGATCAAGACTGTGGCCATAACAGAACAGAACAGAACAGAACAGAACAGAACAGAACAGAACAGAACAGAGCAGAGCAGAACAGAAACTTGATTCGATTCCTCCAGAAGAAACAAAGTAATGTCCAGAAAAAGTTCTTCTGTCTCACTAGAAGTTATGTAATGCGTCCCAGAAGAGGTGATGTATGCGTGGGCAGGAGACCCGGCTGTGGCCTGGCTCATGTTGATGTTGGCCATGCTCTCCCTCACAGGCTAGTCACCAGGACTGGATCTGTGTCTGTATTCAGGCTTTACTCTCTGCCCTCTCCTCCTCTGCTGTCTTCCGTATTCTCTCTATTCTTCAGACTATGTCCACTCCCAGACAGTATAGCTCTGAAAATGTGTTTGTCCCACTTAGATATTTAACATGACCAGCTGTGATCAAACAGATGTGGGAATATATGTAAAGCTGACAGATTCTGACAACTTAGATTTGTCAAAGGAATGAAACGGCAAGAGACAGAGTACAACGGCTAGAACAGCTTTCTGGAATCAGTCAAAACCCCCTCTACCCACCTCTGTATTACTTCCATAGCTTATGGACTTTCTGGCAGTGCCCCGCGTCTGTTGACTCACCAGTCCTCACCTTGCCAGCTATTCATACCTTCCTCCCACTCTTGGTTCCTCTCATCCTCCAATCAGCCAGTTAATAAAATAACCAGTCCATCAGCTAGCAGAGCCAGCAAGCCAGATGGAAATTTTAAGACAAAACAAATGTTCTGTCTCTCTCCCTCTGAGGTGTTTTGCAGCCACATTAAATTGTTAGTCCCCTTAAATCCTTGAAAAACTTTAGGTGCATGTGAATTCTGCTGGTGATTAAGCTGGGGACAAAGCTGTAGCTTAATAAAATGTGTGTGGGGGGGATTTTACACTTGTGTATGTGTGCATGCACATAAATGTAAATACTCTGCAAGAATGAGACAACAAGTGATTCATATAAACCCTCATAAACTGCACAATTACAGATAAATTGATATAGCATGCATGAGAATGTGGTATGATGCATCTTGCACAGATGACTGACTTCTCATCGCACTTTAATAAGCTATCAATTCAGTTTCTGGTTTCTATCCATCTATCTATCTATCTATCTATCTATCTATCTATCTATCTATCTATCTATCTATCTATCTATCTATCTATCTATCTATCTATCTATCTATCTATCTATCTATCTATCTATCTATCTATCTATCTATCTATCTATCTATCTATCTATCTATCTATCTATCTATCTATCTATCTATCTATCTATCTATCTATCTATCTATCTATTTATCTATCTATCTATCATTTCTTCCTTTCAATTGCCTGCTGATGTGATGTGGAGGAATATTGTTAAAATCAGTTGTAAGGACACATCTGAATACTGTTAACTAACACCAGCCCCAATAATTTGGCTCTCCCTTTAAATTTTGTCAAATTTAGAACGTTATTTTCCATTAAATCTGAGGTCGATTCTGGTAAAAAAAACAAATCATCAAATGTTCCAGGAAGGGGAGAAAATGACGATACCCATTAAGAGAGACGACAAGGATTCTATGAAGCGATATCTTTGAAACCAATGTATTTAGATCCATCTAGACCTCGCGTGTTGACCCTCACCACCTGGTAAAAGCGACAGGATCTTAGTCGCTTCTTTATCAAAATGAATTACTTTTAACGTCTGTCTGCATAAACAGCATTTTCTGCTATGACTTCCATGCTCTTCCCTATTTATCTTCTCAGTACAAAGCCATATCAGATTTTACACCTTTTCAATATATATGTGCTTATCAGATCTGAAAGATCTGCTATTTGGTTTCTTAGTGCTTGGCTGCAAAATGCCATACAATAACAAAGATAAGGGGAAAGGTACATAAACACTCCCCCCCCGTCTGCCGAGATAAGGCTCTAAGATGCATGCTAGCTTATGTGTTTCTCGTAGATTTAGCACCCTTCAAAAGAATGTGATATTCTATCTTGGAATTCCTCCAATAGCATTGCTAATGTCTTGTGTGGGAGTCTTAAGGGTTAAGGTTCTGAGTCCCGGTGATGCAGTTTGTAAGCAAGATACTTTGAAATCTCCAAAATGTTGCATTAGTCTGCTCGAGTGACTTTCAGCAGATCCATTTGCTGACTGAATACAAACAGGATTTTACCAGAAGTTGATTTCTCCCTTTACCAGTATGTATACAGCCTTTGGTTTGTGTTTTATAAATGCCAATTTCTATAAAAAAAAAACAACTGTCTAGATGAACTTTCCATTTGACAATAAGTACGGATCATAAAATATCATAGAATCAAAGTTAATTCTTTCTCCAAATGACAATGATTTATCTCAACAGGGTCAGGCACAGATTACAGAATCCAGAAAAGGTAATAAAATATAATTTCAAATCCATATCGGTGTGGATATTACCAGTGCATTGCTGTTTCTGGTAAGTGTGTTAGTAAGTGTGTCTCTGCACACAGCTCATGGAAAAACAGAGTGTTCTACTGTTCCAGACTGGACAGACTGTCTGCAGAAATCTGTTGTAATGGTGATGGCTATGATGATGATGATGATGATGATGATGGTGATGGTGATATGATGTTGAGAGGTTTGTACATCCGTTCCTCCAGAGAGCCACTGGGGTGAGACCATGCACCCTGCTCCCCTGCTGGTCTGGCCCCAGACTGAAGCCCCTGTCTGGAATGCAATCTGCTGGCCATCTGCAGGCCTCCATTGCTCTGTTTGATATTCAAACAAACACCTGTCAAAAGCCCATGTCTCATCTCACATGGCTCTTGGAAATTGGCAAAAATCTCAACTTCTTCCTTGCACCCCCCCCCCCCCCAGAAGGAGGAGGAGGGCAGATTTGGGCTTTTTATTCCGACCATCTGTGTGCGTGTTAAATATAGATCGTTATGGACGGCTCAGAGGACTAGTTCGACTTCCCACTAAAATGTCAAAGAATAATAGGCCTTGCAAGGGTTTTGCATTCACCGAGGTGTTTGTGTAACTCAACAATTTCAAATTCAATTTGGTCTCTCTTTCTAACATCAGCTGGCAGCGCTGATTGATGTGCAGCTGTGGATTTGCCGTCAGAATGTCACGAAGCCAAGACAGCTTTGGAGGATGTTCCAAGATGAAGGAATAGTCATGGAATCTTTCTCAGAAATCTTTTTCTTCCTCCTCCATCAACTTCCTCATCTCTCTCTCTCTCTCTCTCTCTCTCTCTCTCTCTCTCTCTCTCTCTCTCTCTCTCGCCCTCTCTCCCTCTCTCCCTCTCTCTGTGCTGAGATGAAGGGCCTGCTGCAGGACGATGGGGCTCTGCCTGGCAGCCATCCAGGCTCCACATCTGTCCGACTGCTGTTCCTCTCTGTCTTTCTCCCCAACAGCCCCCTACAGTATTGGTTCAGTTGTCAACCCATTACAGGGTCTCTCTCAAGGTCTGCAGATGCGTTTCTCAGCCGCAGTGATGGACTCTCGCAGAGATCTCATGTGTGAGTGAGTAATGGCATGAAGAAATCTCTGAAGGCATTGAGGAATGGATTTATCCAATGTCATTTATCACGCTGCCTGTCAGTGTCAATACAAATGGCTGATAGAAAGCACGCGTTCACCTTCCAGAGGTAGAGATCAGAATCAGTTGCTGCACAAACACCGAGGGGAAAATCTGCTGTGAATCACGCGTTAAAATATGTTTACAGCATTTGCCGGTGAAAGATTTCTATTTATTTTAATACTGAAGACAAATTCAGATTGCGGAAACTCCCAAAAGCATACAGAGCATGCTTCTCAAGCCTGCATGCTAGATATAAACGTCCAAGGTGGGGGATGAATAATGCTGATTTTGTTCGTAGATATAAACACAATCCAGACGAGAATACGGCAATGTCAAAGCCACCTGGTCTCGCCGTGTCAGTGACTGTGAACCATGCAGACCATCTGTGGAGGCTGTAAAACTTCAGCGCTCTCATTCCTTCTTCTGGGAAGGATTTGATGGCATGCTTGTTGCATCTGCCGCCAAAAGGGATTTAAATCTGGGTCTCCGTTGTGTCATCATAGCCACCACGGCACTAAAGTTTCACCTTGAAAAAGAGATTCACGTCCACTATTTCATAATATAAATGGAAAAACAGAATAGCGACGGCGTGTCATCGGAGCCCCCCCACCATTGCTTAACATTCTTCCAAAAATTGCACATGTGTAAAGGAGTGCTGATTCGAAATATTGTGGTATGAATCCTGTTGGTGCACAAAGCAGATTTGCAAGTACGGCACTTGTCATAGACAGTTGGGAGCACAGCGCTGGACGGCCGCCAGACAGTTGGAAAAACAATTTGTTCAGAAGGGAGAGAGGACTTCGCTTTGACATTTCCCAATAAAAAGTGCCGCAGATACACAAGATGATCACATAGCAAGCCGACGGATGATAATAAAGCACGAAGATCAAGATGGAAACCACGAGTCGCACAATACAAATCAGCATTGTGGCTTATGTGAGGACGGAAAGGAGAGGTGTGTGCATGCATGAGTGAGAGAGAGAGAGAGAGAGAGAGAGAGAGAGAGAGCGAGAGAGCGAGAGAGAGAGAGAGAGAGCGAGAGAGAGAGAGAGAGCGAGAGAGCGAGAGAGAGAGATAGGTGAAAAGGAATAAGGAACTGACAATTAGGGACAACTAATCACCAAGTGTGTAGTCAAGCGCATCCCCCCACACCAGTGCCAGCGCTTGCACTGTGCTTGAACCTGTATTGAATGCCAACGGCAGATAATATAAACCCGCAGAGCAGGCCTCCTCTGTGCAGAGGGAGGGATGGAGCCTCAGCCAAGCCTGAACTCCTGACCTTCTTCACACACCAAGCGTCTGTTGTGGGCTCCGGGAGGTGCAAGATGGGTCAAAGTAAGCCGTGAGGCAGCGGGGAGAGAACGAGAGAGAGAGAGGGAGGGAGAGGGAGAGGGGTAAAGGGTGGCGGAAAGTGGGGAGAATTGGGTGAGCAACACAGTGAAGAGAGAGAGAGAGATGGGTGGGGGTTGGGGGTCGGGTGGGGGATGGGAGATGGTGGGGTGAAGAGACGGTGTGGAGGCAGGGGCCAAACTAGAGAGTCACTTTGTTGGCATTCTTTGGTGAGTTCTTCCGACCAATCAGCGGAGAGGACAGACCACTGTGCTTAACAAACAGGAGCGAGAATTTCAGTAAGAAAAAATGCCTTTTGTTTCGCCGGTTGGGTTATCTCTCTTTTTCTTTATCAGCATTCATTATGGGGGGGTGTAATCTGTGTGTATCCTTTGTACCAAAGCGAGGCCTTTGTTTGACCTAAATCATCTTTAAGAGTTCCCTTTAGCTTGTCAATACATTGTCACCTATAATAAACCATTAATTGTCTAAATCTCTGTCTTTCAGTGGTTTTAACGCCTACTAATGGCAATTTGATGTGCGACACAGAGGTCAAGAAAATAGTGTGAATTATAAAAAAAAAAGAAGAGGGGAGCGAGAGAATATACAGTAAGAGGGAGAGGGAGAGATTGACGTGAATCACAGTCTTGGCCTCTCGTTTTCTCATCTTCTCTGTGAAGTCAGAAATCTCAGCGGACCACCTCAGCTCATCTGGCCTCATGTACTCATCATGGAGATCTCTCATGCCTTGCACTTTGCCAATTTCCCATGATTGAATGTAATTGGGACCAGATAACTGCCCCCCCACCCCACACATGCATGCCTGCGTGCGTGTTCGTGTGCACGTGTACGTGCACGCCCCCCCCTCTCTCTCTCCCCCCCACCACAGTCTTTGATCACTTGTGACCTGGCTCCAGCTCAACTCTGACAGACAGGCGGCCATTTCTTGGGTGGCTGGTGATTGCTCACAGACAGCTCTAGTTGCGATATGTGAATCTTGAGCCTTTTAAAGTCCGCGTTGAGTGGCGAATGATCAAGTTTGCTCGCTTGCTGTTTAAAAATTCTACCGCAAAGCTGTCTTGCAACATTTCTGCACCAAAAAAAAAAAAAACAACAACATTTGTGCACAAAGCTCTAGCGAGGTATTTGAGCTGACGGGAGTGCACATGTGACGGTGCCTCGCGCGTGTGTGCATGCGTATCATGACTGACTGTCTCGGGGGAACCGAACAAGATGTGAGCAAAGATTCCAAATTCGATTCAGGAGATTCTTAAATCCTGTGCAAATTACTGCTGCCTCCCCTCTCTCTCACTCTCTCTCTTTTTTTCTCCTTCGCCATTTCTCCTCTTGAAACTTGTCTTCTGAGGCAATCACTGCCAGATGTCCAATATTAGACGTAATCACTTCCATTCGCCGGCTCTCTTACTCTCACCGCGAGGTGACACGCCGTCTCCCTCTGACATCTCCTCACAATAGACAATTACCCGGCCCTCATCAATCACTCTGAGCGGAGGACTCCGACACCAGAAATCTGTTGGAAATCATCTTTTCTGATAAACTGGAAGAGCCTCGCACATCAGCCTTGCGTATGACTCGGCCGTGGGCATGCGTGTTGGTGCTGGCTTCGTGCATCCCATTAAAACCCTTTAATATTTCCCCCGTCCTCCGATTGTTATCGAGCGCTATCATGTGTGGCTTTGCAGACCTGTCGAGAGCACTCATGTCTAACCTTTCATAAAGCCCTCCACCTGTGTAGCAGCACGCTCGTTATACCGGATGAGCTGCTTTTGATTTCCTCCCCGATAAAAGACAATTCATCAAGGGCCATCGGTCCGAGCTGAGAGATACAGAGTCCCATGTGTTTCACGCCGCACTGGCGAAGGGAAACGATCTCTCAAACGAGGCATGCACGGACGAGAGGAGCCTGTCTTTGCATTGCGTAACGGTGCCAACAAGGCCAAGTTGAAATTCCTTTTGCATGTAACGCGCATGGCAATAAAGGCCTCTCTGATTCTCATTCTGAAAAAAAATGAAAGGAAAAATGGCACACCTATATAAATTTAAGAGTTGTTTGGCTTTCTACGTTTATATTTTCTACACACCATCTTTCCTCGCGCCACAACCCCCTCTCTAGATCCAACTTCTCACCTCCTTTTCCTTCCACCCTTCCTTCTCCTTCCCCAACCAAACTACAGTATGTCTAATCCTGTCTACAATCATACAGTGACCCCCCCACCCCCATCTCTCCTACCTCCTCACTCCCTTACCCCTCTCTCTCTCTCTCTCTTTCTCTCTCTCTCTCTCTCTCTCTCTCGCTCTCTCTCGCTCTCTCTCTCTCTTCCATATTTCTGAGACAGACGGATAGGAAAGTCTTCCCCTGGCTGACCCGTGTTTCACCTCGACCCCCACACTATCCCCAACTGTTTGCACAGGGTGAGTTACAGCCAAGGGGTCTGATACGGTGCCGGACGGGGCCCAAGATCGGGATCGCAGATCTGGGTCTCACAGGGCTGGTGACTCTGTTCTGCTCTTGACAGGGTCGCCCAGACTCTCCGGACACATGCACAGAGACCGCTCACGTCACACACACACACACACACACACACACACACACACACACACACACACACACACACACAACACACACACACACACACACACACACACCGCTGAAGGAAATTCCTATGGGTTCGGTGGGAATGAGAAGAGCAGAGAGAAAAGTATAAAAGAAGAAGAAAGCACATAGTGATTAATTGGGGGGGGGCAGAATGATGTCTCTCACTTGAGCCCTATATTTTTTTCAGAGAGAGAGAGAAGCGAAAGTGTCTTTGAAATCCATTTTATTCTAGGCACGTGCTTCTCTCCGCTTTTCTCACGACCTCCAGTTGACACAGCCACATCACTGACCCTGCAAATCAGTCTTTTTGGAAGAGGATTGTGGGCGAAAATGATAGCTTATGTGAATCAGATGTTACAGAGAGGAGTCTGGGTGCTCCTCCGCCGCCTGCCAGCTCGGCCAGAGGAGAAGCACCTGCTTCCAAATAAATCAGATAAGGATGATATACTGTGTCTCGGTGATTTGTCTCGAAATTGTGAAATCTAATTTGTGGAGCGTGCATATTTTATGTGCTCCGAGGTAAATTCCTTAGGTCGCAGACTACGGAAACTCGTTTTAGTGCAGCAGTTGGTGGAAAGCACGGCCTCAAAAGCTGAGGCCACAGTCACATGTTCCTCCAGCCGTCCTAATTCCCGGCAAGGCTGCGGACCGCTCTGACCCTGGGGTACCGGGGTCGCGGTCTCGCCCAGCTGGCCCTGACTGGTGGAACCATGAACCGTGTCAGGTCATGTCAGTTTCTCTGCTCCAACTCCTCTTATTTGAATGTAAATAAAGCCGGTCTAATTTGGTTCCATTCCACTGGTGCGACTCACCCTCTCTTTTTCAGGGCTGTGCATCACGAGTAATAACATCCTGACAGGAAGGCCTTTTGTTCAGACTCCTCATTCATCTGCTTTAGTCCCCAAAATGATAGAGGAGTCAAAGAAAACTGTTTAATGGTGTGGAGGGAATGTGTATCCCCCCCCCCCCCCCCCCGCAGCACGTCCATCAAAATACAAGTTACTTTGTATATTCTCTGCACACTGTATTGGAATCTGGTAGTTTCCCGAGTAGAAAAAAAACCCCCAAAGTGCACCTTAACGGAGCACCTCATTGGGAGGAAAAGGAGGGAGGAGAAGGTGGCGTGGACCTGACAAGAGGTCCCGAGAGGTCATAAATTGTTGAAGCAGCCCCAGTTTGGGAATTGGGCCCTGGCAGAAGAGTCTGGGATCTCTGTTCCTCTCGGCGTTTAACCCTCTCATTGGCTGGTCTGTTATTCGGCAGGCTGATTTATTGGCACTCGCTACAGAGGGAAAACAAGCACACCACTGCCTTGCCTTTGATAAATGACCCAAACCACTGTCTTCATCTCACCTGGGACCTTGGACTCCTCTGGGTAAGAAGGTGTGTGTGTGCACTGTAAATGTGCGTGCATGCATGTGCGATGTGTGTGTGCGTGTGTGTGTGTGTGTGTGTGTATTTCACCCTTCACTGTATGTAATGGGGATGTGGCTTGTGTTTTGCATACAATATGCTTGTTTTAAAGAGACAAATGGGAAGAGACGGGGATACAAGCCAAAAAGGGGTTTCATATAAACGCCCTTTTCCATTAAAGAATGACGGTGTGTGTACAATTTCCTATCGCCCTGAAATATGAAACCAAAGCAGCATCAACATTCAATATGAGCGAGCAAATATATTGGTGTATATCATTCATATTATCCTCCACCAGCTCTCTCTCTCTCTCTCTCTCCTCTCTCTCTCTCTCATCTCTCTCTCTCTCTCTCTCTCTCTCTCTCTCTCTCTCTCTCTCTCGCTCTACCTTCCCTCCCTCCCCCCTGTGGTACTGTCTCTCCCGAGGGTCCCCCTATCCCCGGTCCTGTCCCTGTGCAACATGGCCCTTCTTCTGCCCAAACGAAATTCTTTGGAAAGTCATTTTATATCACCCTTTGAACGTGCATTGAACTGTAAAACCACCCCATTGGAAACAAAATAAAAGGATGGGGTGGGGGGGGGAGTGGGGGGGGCAAGGAGGAGAATTATAATTCTTTGCAGGCCTTTGGTATTAACCCAAACACCAGAGCTGTCAGCAGTTCAGAGAGGGAGGTGCGAGGGGCAAACATTCAGTGTTAATTGGCACTTTGTAAGCTCTGAGCCTTCCTTTTGTGGGGGAAGTGAAGAGAGAGTGAGCGAGCAGGGGAGGCGAGGAGAGAGAGGAGGGGGTCGACCGAGTGGGGTGAGAGAGGGAGGAGAGGGGGGGGGAGAGAGGGGGAGAGAGAGAGACAGAGATAGGGAGGGGGGTGAGAGAGAAGAGAGAGAGAGCGAGAGAGAGAGAGAGAGAGCGAGAGGGAGACAGAGGGGGAGAGAGGGGGAGAGAGGGAGATAGGGAGAGGGAGAGAAAGCCAGCTCTTGTTCCTGTAGGTTTGTTGGGCCTTGTTGAGGGTGTTTACGGTTCACTTCTTATCCTTTGTTAATTGGGCTTTCTCTCTGCCAATGAAAAAAAAAAAGAAAATGAAGAATTCATGTAACCCCCCCACACACACCCCACACACCCCCACCCCCGCACCCTAACAGCACCACCACACACCCACAACCCTCCGCCACCCATGCTCCCTCTGCCTCTCCCCGGCCAGCCTGATAAACCAGAGAGAGATAAACTAGCGGGGCACGCCGGCGTGACTGTCCAACGCTCCTCACGTTTAAATTGTAATGCACAAAATGGGAAACCGTTGGAGGCCACATCCTTATCAGACGCCACTCTTCCTTTAGCTATAGCCCGCATCGCTTGTGGGGTGGGTGGGAGAAACTCGTGCGAATAACCCCAGACCTTATCATTTTTAATTGGGAGGGATGTTTAACAAAAAAAAAGAGAAAAAGGATAAGTCATCCCCCCCCCACAAGGATGTGTGAGGGCCAAAACAAGGAAATGATCACACCAGGAAGGATAAAAAAGGAAGGGGGGGGGGGGAAAACGGAGAAGGAGCAACCATTTCTGATAGTTATTAGTGTATTCCCCTCTTAACAGGTTCAGGTTTGTGTGACAAAAATTAATTAGTTTTTGTTTTTCCTTT